>NC_080670.1:132984577-133284577 GCF_030247195.1 Topomyia yanbarensis | reverse complement strand
CCGCGTACAGCTCTGAGCACTCTTTATCCCACCACAGGGTGGGAGATCGTCCATGGGTATTCGCGCTGGGTACTGGTTTAGTCTGAGCTTGATTCGCACTGTCGAGAATCAAGCCAGCCAAAAACCTGTACTCTTCCTCCGGAGGAAGTTCTTGAGTGGATTCGATTTTAACGGATATCGCGGTCGCGTAACTCTTCCAATCAATGTTCCGTGTGAGGTCATATGAGACATTGATTGTTTCCGATGGTCTTGAACCGTTAGCAATTGAAATCACGATAGGCAAATGATCGCTACCGTGGGGATCAGGGATCACCTTCCACATGCAATCTAACTGTAGCGATGTCGAGCAAAGCGATAAATCCAACGCGCTTGCGCGTGCTGGTGGTGTAGGAATCCGCGTCATTTCTCCCGTGTTTAAGATGGTCATGTTGAAATTATCGCAAAGATCTTGGATTAATGTTGATCTATTATCATCATGAAGACAGCCCCATACCGTACCGTGCGAGTTAAAGTCTCCCAGAACTAGCCGCGGTGCCGGTAAGGATTCCGTGATATTACAAAGCGTTCGGTGCCCTACCGAGGCTCTAGGAGGAATGTAGATGGAAGCAATGCAAAGGTCTTTACCTTTGATTAAAACTTGACAAGCGACAATTTCAATGCCTGGTGTCGGAGGGAGGTTAATTCGGTTGAAAGAATAGCACTTTTTGATCCCCAAAAGTACTCCTCCATGGGGGTTTTCTCGATCCAGACGAATTATATTAAAGTCGTGGAAGTTGAGATTTATATCGGAAGTTAACCAAGTTTCACATAATGCGAAAGCATCACATTTTAAACTATTTAGTAAAAATTTAAAGGAATCGATTTTCGGGAGGATACTTCTGCTGTTCCACTGTAGAACAGTGATCGAATCGGTGACCTCGTTCGATGACTTAGCCATCGAAGGATACGATCGCTGCAAGGAGGGGCCATTTAGTAGTCAACTGCTTCAAAAATGTTTGCACTATAGGGAGAAAACGTATCAGAAGGCTTTTAAGAGGATCAGTAACATTGAAAGCTGTGAAAATTAAGTCCACTATGTCAGAAAATTTCATTAGTCCGCTACTGGACTGAGTATCTGTTTGAAAAAAGGGGACACTTGGGGTTTTGGATGTCCCTGGAAGTGGTGGGTACTCCTTGTTAGAATTAATATTGCCAAGTCCTGGAGCAAATTGCTTCGGCTTTTGTGCATCACTTCCGTTGGATTTATTGGTTGTAGATGGCGCACTCTGAGTGGACGACACCTTGGCACCCTTACGAGGCAATGTAGGGGAGGCTGGATTTCTCCTCTTCCTGGATTCCCCTGGGTTAACCAAAGATGTTCCCTCTCGTGGGTCGTCAGATTCTTGCTCAACGTTAGCCAAACCAGCATAGGGATTTTCTGACAGGATAGATGGCGAAGCATTCTTTAGCATTTCTGCATAAGAACGCCTTGAGCGTTCCTTAAGGGAGCGCTTAATTTTATCCCCGCGCTGCTTGTACGCAGGACATGATTTAAGAGCATGTGAAGGGCCCCCGCAGCAAATACACTTTTCAGTTTCTTTGTCACAAGAGTCATCCTCATGCTCTCCTTCGCATTTGCCGCATCGTTTCTTATTTCCACAATATGTGGCTGTGTGGCCCAACTGCTTGCAATTGCTGCAGTTCATGACCCGCGGTACGAACAGGCGAACTGGTAGGCGAACCTTGTCAAGGAGGATGTAGTTGGGAAGAGAGGACCCGGCGAATGTCACCCGAACCTGATAGAGAGTAGGTAGTCTTACCTCCCTCGGTGTTTGCGGTATACAATTGTTTGCATTCCAAGATCTTAATCTGTTCAAGTGAGGGGTCCTTAAAGCAGCCAACCCCGTGCTCCAACAGTTCTTCGCATTTCAGGCCCGGTTCGGACACTACCCCATCGATTTCACAGGCCACACAAGGCACGTACGCTTTAAATTCCCGCGTAAAGCGCTCACAGCAAGCAATCGCGTTTGCCTGGCCGAGATCACTCACTAGAACACGTATCTTGTTTGCCCGAACACGTGTTATCTGAGTTACGGCCGGGTAATTAGCAGTCAGATCTCGAGAAAGTTTTAATATATTAACCGGTTTCTCTCCGGTCCGAAAATATACCACCCATGGCCCAGAGGAACCTTCTGGGTACTGCTTTATACGGGGAGCAATGCGAGTATTAGGGGGATCAGGGACTTCCATGATTACATCAGATGGTATTTCGCCCTCGGCCATTTAAGCACGAGGGCAGAGCGTTATATAAACGGGAATGTGTCTTATTATTTGATTACAAGGTAGAGTAAAAGTAGGGAAAAGGAAAGAAAGCAAACGAGGAAAAAAAATAAAGCAAAACTTATCTGCAAACAACGTCGATTGTTCCGCACCAGCGAAAACAATGTACTGGATTTACTGCCGGCACCAGCAGAATGGCAGCTAACGAACGAACAAAGGATGACCTTGAATCACTGTAATTTACACACCGAACACCACTGTGAAATATAACGATCCGTTCCGTTCAAAGGTTGGGAGACGTCTGTACCTACGTTTACTCTGACCTGCTTTATTTGAATTCCTGCAAGCAGGTTTCTTGCATTCTATTTAAATATATTACCAACCCCATCTCAGCTTCTCGCCGCCACTGCACACAAAGTGGCAGAGAGAATTTGAGCTTTTGTTTTATTCAATGTAGAGCTGTTTTTTGTAGGATTTTGACGTCTTACACGCAACGCAAAATACATTGCACGCAACGCAAAATGCATTACGAATTTCTATTTTGATGGAAAGAAATGCATTTAATTTCGCTGATTTTTAAAAATGCATCACATCCCTAGGGCATGCCCCAACTAAAAGACACTCTTATGTCGAAACTAACAGTCAAAAACTGATTGACGTTTGAATGTCATCGATTTCAAGGGACTTATTGGTTGATTTCTGTGGCGATCTAGGAAAAAAGCATACTTTGAAATTCAATGGAATTTTATTATTTTTTTGAATTCATATTCCGGAATGTTTTTAGTGAAATAAATGTGTTAAATGTTTCGCTTTTTCCGTTTAGCATCAATTAGTTTGTGTCGCAGAGAGGTAGGTTTACTAACTTTTGAAGGTCATATCTGATGTATTCAATCACATTATTCAATGATTTTTAGCTAGTGGCAACGTAGTAAGCTTGCGCTTTATCGGCTTTTCTGTTTTATGTGAAGGAATTTATCAAAAAAATAATTCATGGAAAAAAGAACACTAATGACATATTTTGTCACAAAAATCAACTTTAAACTGAAAAGAAACAACCAACTTTTGTGTACCGTAAAATATTTCAGTTTGTTTTTTTATTGAAAGAAAACAAAAAATCAGCGTTTCCCTCGGGTAATATTTGCCAGCTGTCAGCTGCCCCAATTAACGGATACGATTCGCTAGTTGGAGCGCAGTCGTGACCCAGCTAACAAATTTGCGCTGTATTGACATTACCCAGTCAAACTCATTCGGAATTCTAATTAGTTTCTTGCGGAATTCCAGCTCAAATAAAACAACCGAGTCAGAATGTCTGGTTGATTTTCCCAAATGAAAAATATCTATAAGAAAAATGATTTTTTAAAAACAACCTTATTGTTTGGGTACAGAATCCGGTGCAGATTTTTCTATGGAAGAGTACAGATGGAAAAGATTTTTCAACTCCCGGTACAGATTTAATTGTGGCAACACTGGTCATAAGTTTTCGATATGTAACAGGGCATTATGGGTCCTGCAGTTTACAATGTATTTTGTACATTTACGATTCTGTAAGACACATGTAAATATTATGCGTATTTTTTAATATAAATTTTTTGATGATATCACTCCACTGGGCCTGAAAGTATTGCTATCAGAAAGTTTGAATCATTTGTATGAACGAAGTTCGAATATAACTTCAGATTGAATTCATTCAAAATTCTTAAAATTATTCGTTTAACAGAATTCTGACAGAGCATCCCTCCAATATTATGAAGCAAGCCATAGAAAAATTTTGGAATTCGGACGGTTCAATATTCAAGTTGACCCAGAGAAATTCAAAAATCCCCATACTACATACAATTAAATAACTTTCACAATTTTCATCTAATTTAAACTAATAATAGCTTATTTTCATTAGTTATTAGCAGGCTTCAATTTGTCATAGAAATATAATTATTAGAATTGAACTCGTAAATATCGTCAAAGCCAGTAGTCGCCGCTACATCAGTGTTATCTCACAGGATCGAAACTGTAGTAAGACAATACTTCTAGCGCTTTGCGAAACATATTTTAGTCAATATGTTCAGCAAAGTATAACGTTTTTACCTGCGCCAAAGGACCCTTTATGAATGTATTTCGTCGCAGCATAATCCAGAGTGCATTTCGGTGCAATGGATTTCTAGTAAGAACGCATTCGATAAATGTAGTGCAGTTTAGTGTAAAAATTTAACTTTAATTTAAATTTAAATTTAATTTTAAAATAATCACAAAATTTTTCAATATTTCTGCTCATATTTTACTTAAACTTACTTAGTTTTCATAGAGTCGTAATGTTGTGAGTGATAAATTTAACAAAAAGGAAGCAAATATTACAAGAAAGTGAATTTCAGTGAAATTTTATGATATTCGCTATAATTTTGTTATTTGAAGACATAGAGCTTTATTATCTCAATTTGTCGTAGTTTTGAACGTTCTAAAACTTTGTCGGAGACACTAAATCTCTAGGATGCGAAATAAAAAGTTAAGATCGCAGCGCTACCTATGCGGTGAAAATCCAAACTGATTTACATCATCAAAATAAAGTGCAGATAAAACCAAGATACTTTGCTGAACATAGCAACTAAAGAAAATGCACTCCCAAAGCTCTACAGGTTTTGTCTTGTTAATTTTCAAAGGCGTATTATCTTGAATTAATTTTGTTCACTGGCGCCACCATTTGGTAGAATTTTACATTTTTCAAATGATAAAAGAAAGTATTTTTTGTTACTCTACAGCTTTGTAGAACATCATATTGATCCATCACTTACCGTTACACAGATAAGAGTATTCCCTTTAAATTGCTTGGTTCACTACTGCCACCATGCGGAGAAATCCCGAAACTTTCAAGTGGAAACAAAAAGTTCTTTTATTTCTCTACAATTTCTTGGAACATCATAACTTTCTATCTCTCACCGTTTCAGAGATATATGAGTTCTTCCTGACTTTGCTCCGCCTTTACACGTGGTTCACATACATGAGATAAGCGGAGTACGCCCTTTGCGAATGTTAAGCAGCAGTATCCAACTTTAAACTTTAATAACTCTTTAACGTAATGTTTCAAAGGTTTTCTTCCATTTAATTCCACTATGTTTTAATAGTTAAATGTACTTGCACTTCACTATTTAACAGATACCGGTATTTCGATTACTACTGGTAATCTTCTTCAGTGTATCAGTCTATAGGAAATTACGGAACCGGGTAGGCTGTGGTCGGTCGGTACCTAGATACATAAAGCTGACAGTTTTTTGCATGTAGGTAAAATTTCAAAGAGCCATGAATATCCGTTACCTTGGTCTCGATTTAATAAGGAAGGAGACGAATGTTTGAAAATTTCCAGGCTTTCAGCTACGTCTAATTTCCAAGGATTAGAGACTTGACGCTGAATTTTAATATCTTCTATAGTTATGTTTTTCTGAAAAAAGCGTGTTCCGCTACCCTGGATTTGAAGTGGGATGGTAAATCTTTATCAGATTCTCTAGAAGCTTTTGCTATTTCCGCAATATGCTCTTTGAATCGAATTTCTAATGTTCTCCTGGTTTGTCCAATATAAACTTTATCACAATGTGAACATGATATTTTGTATATCCCCGATTTGCTCAGTGTTTCTATCGGATCCTTTGTGGATCCTAGTATTGATTTTAGCTGGTAATTTTTACTACTGAAAACTAGATCTACACCAAACTTTTTTAATTTTTTCCTAAGTGGATAAGCCGCATTCTGGTTGAAATCTACTATCCTTTTTAAATTTTCAGTTGTTGGAGTCAAGGTTGTAAGGTTTTGCTTATGAAGTATTCTAGATTTTTTATTAATAATTGATTGGATGGTTTGCTCTGGATACCCGTTGAGCTTACCTGTTTCGAAAATGAATTCAGTTTCTTTAGTTTTTGCTTCTTCCCCTAATGGTAGAGTAAGCATTCTATGGACCATGTGGTGATAGGCGGCCTTTTTATGCTGACATGAATGGTTTTAAGTATTTGGTATAATTCTCTCAGTATTTGTAGGTTTCCTATATATTTCGAAAGTCAAAGACCCCCCCCCCCCTTTTTACAAGCACATCCAAGAACGGCAAATTGTTATCTATCTCTTCTTCATGTGTAAAATTGATAATACAGAAGATATCGTCAACGTATCGCCAGCAGCGTTCTGGTAGCTCACCTTTTTCTTTTAAACATTTTTCTAAGTTTGCCATAAAAAGTTCACAAAGAAATGGAGAGAATGCACTGAAAAAAACTAAACGTTAATTCTATTTGCTTCAAACCACTTAAAA
The DNA here is from genome assembly GCF_030247195.1 of Topomyia yanbarensis. NCBI lineage: Eukaryota > Metazoa > Arthropoda > Insecta > Diptera > Culicidae > Topomyia > Topomyia yanbarensis. Next base: position 133,278,036 of record NC_080670.1, on the reverse strand, counting down.
TTCATATGAAGAAGAAATGCTAATGTTATCACGCGCCCAAATGCCTTCTATGTGTCAACTGTATAAACTATGTATGCGCACACATAAGTTATATGTGCGTATTGTTATAGAATCGGGTTTTATGTGCCCGATAGTTATGAAATGTGAATGTAAGATTAATATGTCTTATTAATACACATATTAGGTTTATGTGCCAGAAAATAGTGTCTATCTGCCACCGCTAATTGCAAAAATCTATGTGTAAAATCAATAGGCATAACGTTTACATTTTTTTGAGTGTGGGTTACCCATCGGTTTGTTTATAGAAGACACCCCGGAATGTGAAATAATTTTCTTCCATGCATAGGCGAGTAAGTTGGATATAAGATCTTACTTTGCTTTTCCATAGACTGTTGTTATTTTGTTGTAATAACCAATCCTCTAGTAGGTTAATTGAATCTTTTACAGGGACACTTGGGAATAGTGCGGTTACGTCAAAGGAGACCATAATCTCATCGTCTTTGATTTCACCTGAGTTTTGAAGTTTGAGAGTGAATTCTTGTGTATTGGTGATGGACCGGTTGGAAAACTTTTTTGGCATATTTTGAAATTATTGTACTACCCATTTTGCAATTTTTTTGGTTGGGGTACCTATTAGACTGCCCAGAAAAATAATGAATTTTTGAAAACTCAATCATCCCACCCCTGAGTCGATTCCTAGTCCCATCAGGAGTACTTGCTCCAAATTTAAAGCAAATCGGACAAGTCTAGCTACCGGACCAACGTGCTTGAAGTTTGTATGGGATTTTCGACAATTCACATGGAGAAAACCCTCTTGCTCACATTTTCGCCGCTAGGTGGCACTGTATACATCAGATTATCACCAAAAGTGAAACTTAAGAAGATAATTCTATTGTCTACAACTTTGTTGAAGACTGCAAAGCTATCCGACTCGAATAGAAAAAGTTATTAAACTTTTAACGAAGTGATGTCTGAGTCTGTTTTGCATGGGGCCTTGTGTATCAGTACTAGGTTTTAACAAACTAAACATTTTTGTGGATTAATGGTTAGATTTAGCTGAATAGTATGTTCGGAAGAATTGCAGTACATAGTACGAGTTATGTTTTGGTTAGAAAATTTTAGTTCAATCTGTGACCGCATAGATGGCGCCAACACTAACTTTTCAACGGAGACAGATAGAATATCGAGATGTTTGGAAGAATTACTGCAATATTCTTGTTCTACAACTTTGTAGAAGACACCTAATTTCTATCTCTCTTCGTTGAAAAGTTAGTGTGGGCGCCATCTATGCGGTCAGATGTGGAACTACAATTTTCTAACCAAAATATAACTCGTATTATGTACTACAATTCTTCCGAACATACTATTCAGCTAAATCTAATCATTATTCCATAAAAATGTTTAGTTTGTTAGAACCTAGTACTGATACACTATCATGCACTGCTAGGCCCCATGCAAAACTGACTCAGACATCACTTCGTTAAAAGTTTAATAACTTTTCCTGTTGGAGTCGGATCGTTTTGCAGTCTTCAACAAAGTTGTAGATAGTAAAATTATCTTATTAAGTTTCACTTTTGGTGATAATCTGATGTATACAGTGCCACCTAGCGGCGAAAATGTGAGCAAGAGAGTTTTCTCCGTGTAAATTGTCGAAAAATCCCATACAAACTTCAAGCTCGTTGGTCCGGTAGCTAGACTTGTTCGATTTGGCTCAAATTTGGAGCAGACACTCCTGGTGGGACTAGGAATCGACTCAGGGGTGGGCCGATGGGGGTCATTTTTTTCTGTCACTCTAGTACCTATTGATGAAATAATTTCCCTGATTTCATTTCCGGGTTTGTCAATTTTTGGTAGTCCTTTTATTCGGGGTAAGATGGGATTTGAAACTTTGAAACGAGTGAGATTCTCACCCAAGAGGGGTTTACAGTCTTTAAGAGTTTTTTCAACACGTTTAATCATGTCCGGGAGGGGGTTCGTTCTTTGTGCCCTGTACGAGCCAGATATAATTTTTTTGTCAGCGTCATATTGTTCTTTGTCCATTATTACAACTTTATTTCCCTTGTCAGCCTTCAAATAAAAAACTGGCTTTTCCCTCGATTCTTTTATAATTGTTATTTCTTTTGTTTTACATTTTTGTGGAGTGTTTTCTTTAATTATTTCCGCTGTCGTGGATCTAGCGTCATTAATTGTTGAAAAATGAAAGTTGCAATTATTGATACCTGTCTCTAGATCAATGATTACTTGTTCAAAATTTGGCCTTGATGCTATCGCAAAGTTAAGTCCCTGATTTAACAAAGTCGATTGTTCTTCGGTAAAGCTCTGAGATGAACGATTTACCACAAAGTCATTAAAAATGTGTACTGTCGGTTTGGGTCGGTCCATGTACGATTTTAGTCTTAAATTGTCGAACTTCTGGTTTTAGTATATATATATATATATATATATATATATATATATATATATATATATATATATATATATATATATATATATATATATATATATATATATATATATATATATATATATATATATATATATATATATATATATATATATATATATATATATATATATATATATATATATATATATATATATTATATATATATATATATATATATATATATATATATATATATATATATATATATATATATATATATATATATATATATATATATATATATATATATATATATATATATATATATATATATATATATATATATATATATATATATATATATATATTATATATATATATATATATATATATATATATATATATATATATATATATATATATATATATATATATATATATATATATATATATATATATATATATATATATATATATATATATATATATATATATATATATATATATATATATATATATATATATATATATATATATATATATATATATATATATATATATATATATATATGCCCACATATCATCAAAGGTTGTTCCTTAGACATATCTTAACATGTTTCCAAAATTCCTCCAGCATCCTTCTCACCATGAATATGTGGTCTCCGGTCGATCTTCCTTGTGTAAAAGCCGCTTGATGAAGTCCTGGATCCCCCGTAAATTCGCTCAATTTTTCTCTCATCCATTTTGCGTATGGTTTATATTCCGAATTGCATAGACTAATCCGCCTAAAATCGTCGACGCTTTTTGGGTTGTTCTTATTTGGAATCGGGACTTGAACTGATCTTGTCATCTCCTTTGGCATTTCATTTTCTATCCATATCCGTTCCCAAATTCGTATTATTTGGTTTATTGTCTCTTCGTTTGCATATTTGATGTGTTCCATTCTTAGACCATCTGCTCCTGCTGATTTTCCACTGAATGACTTTTGAAGAATATCCTTCATCTCCTCATTATTAGGTGGTTCTGTTAAAGGACATGTGTCTTGTTCTTCTGACAGTTTGATAACCGGTCCAGTCGCCTCTTTCAACACTTCATCCCACATTCTGGTTGGAACATGAACTCTTTTCTGCTTCTTTTTTTGTAAGAATCGCCTTAGAAATTGATATGATTTCTGTATCCTCACCAACACATCATAGTCATTCAAATTCTGATAGAATTTTTTCACGGATGATTCCATGTGATCTCTGACCGCCATCTGGAATTCTTGTTTCTTATCTTTTAGTTTGTATTGGTATAGTTGCATATCCGGGTGCATGCTCGCGAGATTCATTGCTTTATTGAGCCCGTTTAGTGCAGATTTTCTTTTGGGAATTAGCGGATTTTTGCCAGTCTTCAGTGCCACTTTAGCAGCTGATTTCATTTTTCCTGACACTATTTCGTATGCTGTATCGATGCTTACTCCGTTTAGATCACTTTGAGTATCTTGCTTTATTAACTCTTCGTGGTAGATCTTACGAATATTTTCGTTTTTTTAAATTTGATATATCCATTATGTTTCCTGCTTTTGACTTAGGATTAATTCCTTTTGTTTCAGGTGTTCGAACTGCCACTACGATTAGTTTGTGATCTGTGTTTAATCTCGTTTTAAATCCCTTAATATATCTTATACTGATTTTCCTTTTCGCTGGTTTGACCACGTGATCAATCTGACTTGTTCGATTTCTACTCCACCATGTTATTTTTGTGTCCACTCCTATCTTTGATGAAATGTTGTTTAATTTGTGCAAATGTAGAAACATTTTAAACTCCTCCCCATTTTCATTACACCTGTCGAATCCTAATTCTTTCCCTACTATGGCATCATCTTCCTCTGTCAGTGTATCCTTTCCAATCTGTGCATTCCAATCTCCTAGCATTATCGCTTTGTCTCTGATATGTTCTTGGTCTATTAACAGCCCTAATTTGTTGAAGAAGTTTCCTGCTTTCTTATTTGGGCCATGCGCGTTAATAATAATGAAGTCTTCTCCTTTGCCAGTATTTATCTTTGCAGGTAGTATCAATTTTCCGAGCTCTTTCATTTCCTTCACTTTTATTTCTGAATTTTTCCTAATCAATAATGCAAGACCTCTTAGCTTATTCTGTCCTTCCGCTGCTATATTCCATTGATAGTGTTTTGAATCTATTTTTTCCGCATTTGCATTTACCTCTTGCAGTGCTGCTATATCAATTTTATGATAGAACAGTACTTCGTCAATTTCATCTCTCTTTTCCTTTTTCCTACACCCTCTTACATTCAATGATCCGATTCTGATTTGTTCCTTACATTTTTCACTCTTGCTTATATTAACCTTCTCATTTGCTTCATTTCCTTTGTTAACCGCATCTTTATAGTTAACTAACTTTTCTTCCTTCTTTTCATTATCTTGAACTGTATCCCCTACTTTCATTGAGCTCCTCTTTTTATATCTTGCATCGCGGTCCTCTTCATCTCTGCCTATACATGTCATTTCTTCGATGATGCACTCCTTATCTTTTTGAATGGCTTGGTGGTCTTCGGTTCTATCCTGTGATTTTGTATTTGTCTCATGTATATTGGTCCGTAAATTTTTCACTTCTGGGTCATTTCGTTCTGTTTCGCCTAAGTCAGTATTATTAATTGGCGTTTTTTTTTCCTATATTCGATTCTATTCCATTTTCCCGTGTCTCTATGCTATCCTCCACATTATCGTTCGAAACTATCAGCTTAACTACACTATCGTAATGATTCTTTGCCTCAACTCCTGTATAAAGAATCCATAATGTGTCTAACTCGCTGCTATCTTCAGATCCTATAACAATATTCGGATTGTCAACTTGGTGCACAACTATCCGTTTTTCGTAAATTTCTGACACAGCAACTAATGTTTCATGCCCTAGCCAAACTCCCATTTTTCTTATATCCTTCACCAGTTTCTCCAACCCTCTAGACCCTCAATTAAAAATAACTCAAATCTATTTCTGTTTAACCAAATGTATTCTGCAACCATATTTCTAAACTCCATTATATCTGAACTACTCGTTGTGTTGCTATCTGAATCGTTTCTGTTGAGTTGGTCTATTAGTGTTCTGATCAAACAGTTTCCGTCCTTATCTATTTCTTTCACCTTAAGCCTACCAGATGAATTGTAGTCCCTAACGTAGTAGTAATGCTCGCTCCTGTCGTTTGTTTTGTTCCTTTTCGTTGTTCTATTTCTATCATTGATTGCCTTCCTTTTAATATTTTGACTGCTTAGTTTTGTTGCTTGTTCTTTTTCATTTGCTATCAAACTGTCATACTTTATACCATTGTAACTTAGATTAATAGTTGGCGCATTTCCTTCTTTGATATAAGAAAATTCTTCTTCTATTCCATTTAAACTGTGAACTTAAATCTTAAGATCCAACTTTTCACTTAGCATTTTTACTTCTGAATGGATATCATTAATTATTGTGTTATCAATACCTTGTGGCATAATCAGTGCATTATTAATTTTTGCTTTTTCAACTTATTAATTTCTACTGACTGACCTTTTACTTCTTCTAAGATCTGAATCTGATGTAATACACAGTTTTTCACATTATTTTCATCCCTCGTCATATGATATACTTTTCTTATCTGATGCGCCATACCATCCCAATTCTTTTCGAATGCGCCATAGCTTTCTGTTTCTAGTACGCTTTTAAATGTGTCCACTTCTTCCCTATTCCACCAAATTTTTAACATTTTTGTTTCTTCGTTACGTCTGTATTCAACAATTTCGTCCCAAAATCCCTCTTGCATTACAGTCAAATTTAATTCAAGGGCGTTTGCAATTTTCATCCATATACTGTTTCCCGAAATTCGGTCCCCCATTTCGCTTCCTTTAATTTTCTCCAATAACGCATTAAGATTGCTCAGTTTCAGTGCAATTTTTTCCGGTTCCTCTTCTATCCACCATAGCTGATGCTCTATGGCTTTCTCTAGTGTGTTGCCAGTCACGGTGCCCATCACTAGCAGTTTCCTTCCATTAATTTTGCACACTTCTTCCGTATACACATCCATTAAGTTTTTATTTTCCCATTTCCTGCCTTGACATGTTCCTTCTTTCCCCTTGCTTTGAATGCTATCGCATATAACTTCTAATTTTGTTATGCTACTAAACGAACCGCTGGTTGCGCCGTTCTCATAAAAAACCCTCATCTCCGCTGTTCTTTCGTTAAAAGATATTGGTGAGACAACTTTTACCTCTCCCTCGTGATTCCACACTTGTATATGTGTGTTAAACACCTCAGTTGTCGCAAGGATCACATCCATCTCATCCCCCCTACCTTCAAGAACTCTGTCCATTCTCTCCCGTAAATCGCTTCCCCACCGCTCCCGGGTGCCACCACTACTGTTAACTAAAAAATCTCTGTCAACAGCAAATGGAACTCTTTATCTGTGAAGTTCATGGAACGAAATGCCTCATTCCTCTGATATATCAGTGCCTTGGTTAATGATATTTTGAATTGATTACAAGTTACTAACCATCCGTTGTTGGTTTGGAATATTTTGACCCCCATTTTATAAAAAGAAAGAGTTCTTTCTTGTCGGTCGAGTACAATTATTCTCCCGCCAGTCGTGTGCTGATCAGTGTTTTGAGTACGTTGTAGTAATAAAAACCTATTTTAATCCACCTAGCGGTGCAATTGTGCCTTTCTCAATCGTGAATCACGAGAATGTGTGCGTTGTTTATATTCATTAAAAACTTTTAAATGCATATATTACATTTTATTATTATACATCACATGACTACTATATACAGGAAAATAAATCATTATTCGAGTTCTAAAATTTTGAAAAAGAAAAAAACAGCCACGGTAATATTGAACTGAAAAAAGGTGCGAAATCGGCAAAGTCCCAAAAAGTCGATTTTCATAAAAAAAATACACACACACATACATACATACACACATACATACACACACACAGACATTTGCCCAACTCGACGAACTGAATCGAATGGTATATGTCACTCGGCCCTCCGGGCCTCCGTTAAAAAGTCGGTTTTCAGAGCAATTGCAATACCTTTCTATTGAGAAAGGCAAAAAGGTGCGAAATCGGCAAAGTCCCAAAAAGTCGATTTTTATAAAAAAAAAAATTTCGAGATAACATAAAATCTCGACGTTTCATGCATTTTAAAGATGTTTGGCATCAAAAATACGAATTCGATTTCTGAAATTTCATGAGGTCCCCCCTTTGAAAAAAAATTTGAGTTCCGGCTTATATGGGAATTTCATATGTGACCGGACGGTTTAGTCTATATTTCCGGAACCATATAAGCGATCCGTACGAAATTTTATAGACATCTATGGGGATATTATAGCTATCATTTGGGACTAAGTTTGTGAAAATTGGCCCAACCATTTCCGGGAAACTGATGTGAGTTCGTAAATTTTGAAACATGGCCGCTTTTCCCGGGCACTTCCGGAACCGTCTATTGTGGTTAATGTAGTCAACGAAAGTTTGGTTGGCCGTCGGTGACCTAGAACAGCAAATTTAAGTTGTTTGAGAAACATTTTAGCGAAATTTTTACCTTTTTTGCTTTCATCGGAGTATCGGTTTGAATCACAATTTGCTATGTGATCGCATGTGAACTGAATCGAATGGTATATGTCACTCGGCCCTCCGGGCCTCCGTTAAAAAGTCGGTTTTCAGAGCAATTGCAATACCTTTCTATTGAGAAAGGCAAATATATATATATATATATATATATATATATATATATATATATATATATATATATATATATATATATATATATATATATATATATATATATATATATATATATATATATATATATATATATATATATATATATATATATATATATATATATATATATATATATATATATATATATATATATATATATATATATATATATATATATATATATATATATATATATATATATATATATATATATATATATATATATATATATATATGTTTTTGAATTTCTAAACTATAGCGACTTTTTTTATTTTATCCTCCGCATAAAACGTGTTTGAGTTTACTTGAGTATTATATCTCTTCATTCCCCGTAAGATAAGTTTGATATTTAATGGTTGAACTGACAAGTGATTTGAATGCGTGTTAGATAATCCTTAAAATATCTAAAAACTTGAATGCAAAAATATTGTTAATTTCTTCCTTCAAATTTAATTAAATTTGGAAAAAAATGTGTAACAGAAAAAAACATGAACTATTCAAGAATTCGTCCCATCGAAGAAACATCAACAATTTCTCGAATTTTATCATATATTCGTAGTTGATAGATATGACTTCTGTGAAAGATTTGCATTTCTAGCAATTTATTAGGTGCGAGATAATTAGACTGGTTTGTTTAATCTTCCTCATATCAAAAATGCCAATAACAAATCCCCAAAAAATACTTATTTTGAAACCTCAATACTCATTTGTTGCTTTGAATCTATGCGGAATCCTAAATAAGATTTGTCGCATTCTCCGTAAAAAAATGTACGTAAAATATCCGCTCAATGTTACCATGTCGCATCGACATTATTTTTAAAAATCATGTAAAACACGTTAACGTGCAAGAGAAGCGCCAAAGCGCACTATTTAGAATCTAAAAATAGCCCCTCTTTCCTAATCTGAAAAGATATTATAAAGCTATTCTGTCAATCGTCATATAGGCAGCTGTATTAGTGAGTAAAACTGAATAAAAACAAAGCGTATGGCAAAAACAAACAGCACTTAGGCTTGGGCAAAGTTCAATGTGTGCGTTCTGGAAACGTCTTCTGCATCTATAATCGTTTTGCCCTTGACGGATGCGTGGAATATTATGCTAACATTAAACATCAGTCGAAAACAACGTCGTTGGTTCATGCAGGAAACTTCTCCATCAGACTTAGAATACCCAGGTTCAAAGCGTCAATATCGACAAATAATAATCTGCGTGTCTACAAATTCACAATAACAATCAGCCAGCATGTATGCAAGTTGTTATGATCGTGTTATATTGCTATCAACGTTTGTTATAAATGTGATATTCGTAGAGAATTTTTTGTTAGATTTAGACACCTAACGGTTTCTACTTTATAACAAAATTTGATAGGAAATTTTTCGTAACAAAATATCAGCATGAGTTATAATTGTGTTATTTCCTTCTGATCGGGAAAGCCCCAATGGAGTTGCTCATAATAATAATTTCATTATGTACTAACATTCAAGTCATATACAAAAATAGTGGTCATACAATAATTCACAAAAAAGGTAAAAAAGTCAAATGTGGTTAAAAGATCGATTAAAAAGTCTAGAAAATCGCTGACGCAGAGTTTGTCTAGACACGTTGAAATCGAAAGCTGAAGCAACCTGGTTGAAAATCCTTTGTAGACTCCATGCATACTATAATTAGTGCGTCTGAACGGTAATCGAAGCATAATGTTGTTGCGTAATGTTCGTGGTGCGACGTTTATATTGATTTGTTCTAATATAGCTGGGGCATCTATATGACCTTGCAAAGTGTCGGCGACGAACAAAGCTCTTGCTGTATTCTTTCGAACATAAAGGGGTCCCGTATAAATAAATACCATTCCAGATAACTTCGGAACCATTTCCTAACTATTGATATAATACTCACCATATAGGGAATACTACTGATACATTCCATCATTATAATTCAACTATTATACTACCATACTTATTTAGTTACCATTTTCAATACCTTCCGCGTATACTATATTGGAGATTTGTATACTACATTGCACTTTTGTGCCAGAGGTTAATATTGCTCTAGGTGGTCTTTGTTATTCACTACTCCAAAAATCTGTAGTTTATCATGGTCAAAAATCCTCGTCTTCCAATAATACGGCGATAGCTCAATTGGACAAAGCGTCAGTCCACTTAATGTCAACGAAACTTTCTTCAAAAGATGACGTGTAACAAAATAAAATTTCATCAATCGATAGAATTGAAAAGATGAAAGGAAAAAACTCCACCAAATATTTTATGCATCGCTAGATCTAAAATATGCATGTCACCATAATATGTATGGCTCATGAAAGGTATGTTGTCAAAATGTATATGGAAAACAGCACATTTTGGTATGGTGACTGTTCTTAAGGTTGGACAGAGAATGCGCGAAATTCGCAAACGAAAAAAGCAGCTATTTCCACACCGTATGTCAGATCTTCATAAAAATCAACGACCCGTTGTTTGTTTGGTCGAGCATGGAAAAACGATACTGGCTATGTTCGATATTGTACCAGGCAATGGTTAATCTATTGTTGAACAAACCATATTGAAAACGGTTTTGAGACGCTTACTGCAATGGTTGGCATATGGTAAAGATTTATGCGGGGTTCCAGTTGAATCAGCTGGCACCGGTTTTCACGGCTAGGTAATCGAACAGGATCTCTCCACGGCAATCTACGGAGCGCGAAACGTAAAAAGCGACGCTGTACGCTTTCAATTTTCTGAACGCCGTTATTGTAGTTTGGGCTCCACACTTCAGGGCAATGTTTTTTCAGTGTACACATGCTCAAAAAGGTTTCTTGAGCCTTAATCAATGTGGTTGTGTATAGGGTGTTGAGCCTATTTTCACCATGTTTCTATTATCACCCTACCCATTTGAAGCCTTTGGTTAGAGCAGCGTCTGCCATCTTTGTTCAACGCATTGAGTCAAATGGTTGCGCAATAATAGGGGCGCTCGATTCGAGTTTTCGTTGTGCTCAAACACGAGAATTTCACCGTTTTCAGCGCATTTCGTCACTGTTGTACTATCTTATGACGAACGCCATTTTGGGGTAAACTGAGTTAGATATGCAACATTACTAGATATGTCACATTAAATTCTCTACAAAATTAGATATTAGATATGCCACATTAAATTCCTTACAAAATGGCGTTCTCAGAATTTTGAAATTTTGCTTAATTACTGAGGTTTAGCGAGGAAAATTATGAGAAATTATCAGTTTTTTGCTACAAATCACTGTATCTTGAGACTTATATAGAAGTTTTAGATGTTTTTATATGCAAAAAATTGTTGAGGAACACAATGGAATAAAAATAAAAATATGCGTATTTTAAGAAAAATGCAGTTTTAGCTTTAAATTAAAAATATTGCATATTTGGCAACACTGTGACCAAAAAATACTATTTTTTCTAGATTCCTGGATCAATTTCCTTTAAAATGCATTTCACCGATTGTTTCTAGACGCAATAGAGCCGAAGATGTCATTAAACTTTAACCATTATGCAGCTGCCCAACAGCTGTTGTGGCAGTCGGTCTCGGAGTCGAGGACAGATGTCGCCCTCCTATCCGACCCGTACAACATCCCTGCCGACAACGGCAATTGGGTGTCGGACGGGTCTGGGATGGCGACAATCTGTACAACGGGACGGTTCCCGGTTCAAGAGGTAATACACTCCTGCGCTGAGGGTATTTTGATTCCCAAGATCAATGGTGTGTTCTATTGTAGCTGCTACGCTCCACCAAGGTGGCCCTTAGAACAGTTCAACCAGATGATCGACAGGCTCTCGTCCGACCTAGTGAGCCGGAAACCGGTAGCCATAGCGGGAGACTTCAACGCTTGGGCAGTAGAGTGGGGCAGCCGCAGTACAAATAGCAGGAGCCAAGCGCTACTGGAGGCGCTTGCGAAACTCGACGCTGTGTTAGTCAATAATGGTTCCACTAGCACATTCCGTAGAAATGCGGTGGAGGCATGGATTGACGTAACGTTTGCCAGCCCTGGTTTGGTTCCAGGCATGGAATGGAGGGTAGGAGAGGGCTACACCCGTAGCGATCATTAAGCGCTTTGGGGTCAACTACCCGATCAGAAATTATATCAAAATAAGATATTATATTATGGATATATATATATATATATATATATATATATATATATATATATATATATATATATATATATATATATATATATATATATATATATATATATATATATATATATATATATATATATATATATATATATATATATATATATATATATATATATATATATATATATATATATATATATATATATATATATATATATATATATATATATATATATATATATATATATATATATATTAGACCTCTCCACATTTTGGAAAAGTTTTGAAATATACATCGGTCAGCTCAAATTCTTGTTCTAGGAGTGAATTTAAGAACTTTCGCCAAAAATGGCTTAATTTGGATATGATTTAGAGGTGTCTCCAATCAAGCGTTGAAGTCTCCCGCTATGGCTACCGGTTTCCGGCTCACTAGGTCGGACGAGAGCCTGTCGATCATCTGGTTGAACTGTTCTAAGGGCCACCTTGGTGGAGCGTAGCAGCTACAATAGAACACACCATTGATCTTGGAAATCAAAATACCCTCGGCGCAGGAGTGTATTACCTCTTGAACCAGGAACCGTCCCGTTGTACAGATTGCCGCCATCCCAGACCCGTCCGACACCCAATTGCCGTTGTCGGCAGGGATGTTGTACGGGTCGGATAGGAGGGCGACATCTGTCCTCGACCCCGAGACCGACTGCCACAACAGCTGTTGGGCAGCTGCACAATGGTTAAGGTTTAATGACATCTTCGGCTCTATTGCGTCTAGAAACAATCGGTGAAATGCATTTTAAAGGAAATTGATCCAGGAATCTAGAAAAAATAGTATTTTTTGGTCACAGTGTTGCCAAATATGCAATATTTTTAATTTAAAGCTAAAACTGCATTTTTCTTGAAATACGCATATTTTTATTTTTATTCCATTGTGTTCCTCAACAATTTTTTGCATATAAAAACATCTAAAACTTCTATATAAGTCTCAAGATACAGTGATTTGTAGCAAAAAACTGATAATTTCTCATAATTTTTCTCGCTAAACCTCAGTAATTAAGCAAAATTTCAAAATTCTGAGAACGCCATTTTGTAAGGAATTTAATGTTGCATATCTAGTAATGTTGCATATCTAACTCAGTTTACCCCAAAATGGCGTTCGTCATAAGATAGTACAACAGTGACGAAATGCGCTGAAAACGGTGAAATTCTCGTGTTTGAGCACAACAAAAACTCGAATCGAGCGCCCCTATTATTGCGCAACCATTTGACTGAATGCGTTGAACAAAGATGGCAGACGCTGCTCTAACCAAAGGCTTCGAATGAGTAGGGTGATAATAGAAACATGGTGAAAATAGGCTCAACACCCTATACACAACCACATTGATTAAGGCTCAAGAAACCTTTTTGAGCATGTGTACACTGAAAAAAACATTGCCCTGAAGTGTGGAGCCCAAACTACAATAACGGCGTTCAGAAAATTGAAAGCGTACAGCGTCGCTTTTTACGTTTCGCGCTCCGTAGATTGCCGTGGAGAGATCCTGTTCGATTACCTAGCCGTGAAAACCGGTACCAGCTGATTCAACTGGAACCCCGCATAAATCTTTACCATATGCCAACCATTGCAGTAAGCGTCTCAAAACCGTTTTCAATATGGTTTGTTCAACAATAGATTAACCATTGCCTGGTACAATATCGAACATAGCCAGTATCGTTTTTCCATGCTCGACCAAACAAACAACGGGTCGTTGATTTTTATGAAGATCTGACATACGGTGTGGAAATAGCTGCTTTTTTCGTTTGCGAATTTCGCGCATTCTCTGTCCAACCTTAAGAACAGTCACCATACCAAAATGTGCTGTTTTCCATATAAATTTTGACAACATACCTTTCATGAGCCATACATATTATGGTGACATGCATATTTTAGATCTAGCGATGCATAAAATATTTGGTGGAGTTTTTTCCTTTCATCTTTTCAATTCTATCGATTGATGAAATTTTATTTTGTTACACGTCATCTTTTGAAGAAAGTTTCGTTGACATTAAGTGGACTGACGCTTTGTCCAATTGAGCTATCGCCGTATTATTGGAAGACGAGGATTTTTGACCATGATAAACTACAGATTTTTGGAGTAGTGAATAACAAAGACCACCTAGAGCAATATTAACCTCTGGCACAAAAGTGCAATGTAGTATACAAATCTCCAATATAGTATACGCGGAAGGTATTGAAAATGGTAACTAAATAAGTATGGTAGTATAATAGTTGAATTATAATGATGGAATGTATCAGTAGTATTCCCTATATGGTGAGTATTATATCAATAGTTAGGAAATGGTTCCGAAGTTATCTGGAATGGTATTTATTTATACGGGACCCCTTTATGTTCGAAAGAATACAGCAAGAGCTTTGTTCGTCGCCGACACTTTGCAAGGTCATATAGATGCCCCAGCTATATTAGAACAAATCAATATAAACGTCGCACCACGAACATTACGCAACAACATTATGCTTCGATTACCGTTCAGACGCACTAATTATAGTATGCATGGAGTCTACAAAGGATTTTCAACCAGGTTGCTTCAGCTTTCGATTTCAACGTGTCTAGACAAACTCTGCGTCAGCGATTTTCTAGACTTTTTAATCGATCTTTTAACCACATTTGACTTTTTTACCTTTTTTGTGAATTATTGTATGACCACTATTTTTGTATATGACTTGAATGTTAGTACATAATGAAATTATTATTATGAGCAACTCCATTGGGGCTTTCCCGATCAGAAGGAAATAACACAATTATAACTCATGCTGATATTTTGTTACGAAAAATTTCCTATCAAATTTTGTTATAAAGTAGAAACCGTTAGGTGTTAAAATAACAAAAAATCTAACAAAAAATTCTCTACGAATATCACATTTATAACAAACGTTGATAGCAATATAACACGATCATAACAACTTGCATACATGCTGGCTGATTGTTATTGTGAATTTGTAGACACGCAGATTATTATTTGTCGATATTGACGCTTTGAACCTGGGTATTCTAAGTTTGATGGAGAAGTTTCCTGCATGAACCAACGACGTTGTTTTCGACTGATGTTTAACCCATTATTGCCCAACTTATTTTTCACGCGCATCACAAATTGTGTTTTCCGATCGAAGAAAAATGATGTATTCATTCCAGTAAAATTATTTTTGTACTCAAAGTAGCTGATATGATAAGGAACAACCAGTGAAAATTTAAGATTGATCGGTGTATCGGTTCCTGAGATATCGTGATAGCCGCGGATGAACTTTTCAACAAAATACAACTCCGAGATAATCAAGTTTTACTGTCGGTGCAGCGTGTCAACGGTCTAGCGTATCAAACACTACGCACCGCCTACGAGTGGTCAATGGGTATCGGTCTATGAATAGCTGTAACTCAAGTTGTAGTATTCTGATCTTAGTGAAACTTTGAGAAAATTTTCCTTGGCGTATGTAGTTTCAAAATATCTAATTTACACAGATTCGATTTTTTTCATCCTAACAAAAATGTGTAACCCCTTAAGGAAAAATTGATTAAAAACAAAACATAAACACTGGTTAAACCACTATAACTTCTCTAAACATATTCTGCAAGAGTATATGAACAATATTAACTCTTTGATAATGCCTATTCTGCGTCATTAATTGAGTAATAGGAGTTATTCTTAGCACCTACTATATATAGTAGGTTGGGCAATAATGGGTTAACAATAATGTTAGCATAATATTCCACGCATCCGTCAAGGGCAAAACGATTATAGATGCAGAAGACGTTTCCAGAACGCACACATTGAACTTTGCCCAAGCCTAAGTGCTGTTTGTTTTTGCCATACGCTTTGTTTTTATTCAGTTTTACTCACTAATACAGCTGCCTATATGACGATTGACAGAATAGCTTTATAATATCTTTTCAGATTAGGAAAGAGGGGCTATTTTTAGATTCTAAATAGTGCGCTTTGGCGCTTCTCTTGTACGTTAACGTGTTTTACATGATTTTTAAAAATAATGTCGATGCGACATGGTAACATTGAGCGGATATTTTACGTACATTTTTTTACGGAGAATGCGACAAATCTTATTTAGGGTTCCGCATAGATTCAAAGCAACAAATGAGTATTGAGGTTTCAAAATAAGTATTTTTTGGGGATTTGTTATTGGCATTTTTGATATGGGGAAGATTAAACAAACCAGTCCAATTATCTCGCACCTAATAAATTGCTAGAAATGCAAATCTTTCACAGAAGTCATATCTATCAACTACGAATATATGATAAAATTCGAGAAATTGTTGATGTTTCTTCGATGGGACGAATTCTTGAATAGTTCATGTTTTTTTTCTGTTACACATTTTTTTCCAAATTTAATTAAATTTGAAGGAAGAAATTAACAATATTTTTGCATTCATGTTTTTAGATATTTTAAGGATTATCTAACACGCATTCAAATCACTTGTCAGTTCAACCATTAAATATCAAACTTATCTTACGGGGAATGAAGAGATATAATACTCAAGTAAACTCAAACACGTTTTATGCGGAGGATAAAATAAAAAAAGTCGCTATAGTTTAGAAATTCAAAAACGCGCAAACTAGAAAACCAAAAACTAGATAAGTTTGGAGTGTTCATAAAAACCCTCATAAATTGGAGCAATTGCACTGAAAGGCTTATCGAGATCCTCAAAATACACTACGAAAATTTTGGAGATCAGTATAATATATCAAAAAGTTTTTTGTGACCTGAGAATTCGTTTTCGCAATATGCAGCATAGATGAAAGGAAAATTAATTATACACTCATTTGATTAAGCCATAACAACTAGTTTTATAGTGCTGTTTGATTTCAAATCGCGTTTCTTTATTTCATCTGGACTGCTTGATACTTCCTGCATATTCTTCGAAATAAGATTTGTACGAAAATTATAATCTTTAGAAAAGCTCTTTGATAACTTCACGATTCCAAAGCTTTTTTTATGTTAATGGCTTTAACATTTAATTCATACGACTCCTATTCGAAGATGTGTGTGTAGGCAATGTCATCTCTAAATCCAACTGCGACTAAGTAAGTCAATTAACACCTCACTGACAAGTTCTCCGACCACTTGCATCTAAAACTTGTCTATACTCAAAACGCGGAATTGTGAAAATACATGTGGAAAACGCAATCAAATATCAAAAACTTCGAAAATTCGCTTCAAAAAGTTGAATTACGACGCATAAAAAGAGACTTCAGTGTATAACCAAATAGACTGTTATTGGTGCAACCGTTAGCGTTCAAAGAGAATTGTGAAAGAATATATAACTTACTATAACATCATCGCGGTATGCGTACATTTATATCATATTGTTATTCCAATGATAGCACCAGAAGATATAATCTTGATATAAGTTTTCTTGCATTCTTGATCGGTATATCATAAAGATAACACAGAGAGTAATAAATATCAACATGAGATATAAATTTGATAGCTTTCTGTTATGATGTTCTGATCGGGTTGGTATGCCTGTTAGTGTATAAGACCGTGTTCTAGATGTATTCAGTCAGCTTCGAGACACGAATGTGACCAGACGTGTGTGGTCGGTAAACCATCTATAAACGGTAGAATCTTCGAAAAACGCAGTGATAGCAGATCGTAATAGGCTCTAGTGGAAGAAGATAAGATAGATCAGAGTGAATAAATTAAATTGCATTGAAGTGAGTAGGGTTTCGCAAATTTAGATGCTTTAAATTAGCGAGGCAAGCAAGTTTACTAGCTGCAGTTTTGAAACAGCATGGCTGAAAAAAGCGTATACACACATAACCTGTGATAGTGATAGTGCAAGAAAGAGAGCACAGTGTGGTGAGTTTGTACACCTCTATGAAGGCGACAGTGATTGGGCGCGAGAGAGCGTAGTGCGAGCTTGCGAGGGTTTTTTTTCTCTTGATTTCTTGCACCCAGGAACGAATTTGTGCAAATTGGTGTGTGTGTGTGTGCCATAGAAAGATCGGCAAGCTAGGCCGAATGAAGAAAACTGTGCTCGCACATTTATCAATGAAGGTAGGCAAAAGGAAGGGAGCAGGCAAGAGCGGTTAACTCGGATATGCAACTGATGAATCGGTGTGTGGAACAAAATCTTTTTTATTGCTACGACGTACTCAAAACACTGATCAGCACACGACTGGCGGGAGAATAATTGTACTCGACCGACAAGAAAGAACTCTTTCTTTTTATAAAATGGGGGTCAAAATATTCCAAACCAACAACGGATGGTTAGTAACTTGTAATCAATTCAACATATCATTAACCAAGGCACTGATATATCAGTGCGAGTTGAGGAATGAGGCATTTCGTTCCATGAACTTCACAGATAAAGAGGTCCATTTGCTGTTGACAGAGATTTTTTAGTTAACGGTGGGGAAGCGATTTACGGGAGAGAATGGACAGAGTTCTTGAAGGTAGGGGGGATGAGATGGATGTGATCCTTGCGACAACTGAGGTGTTTAACACACATATACAAGTGTGGAATCACGAGGGAGAGGTAAAAGTTGTCTCACCAATATCTTTTGACGAAAGAACAGCGGAGATGAGGGTTTTTTATGAGAACGGCGCAACCAGCGGTTCGTTTAGTAGCATAACAAAATTAGAAGTTATATGAGATAGCATTCAAAGCAAAGGGAAAGAAGGAACATGTCAAGGCAGGAAGAGCAATGAATGGGAAAATAAAAACTTACTGGATGTGTATACGGAAGAAGTGTGCAAAATTAATGCAAGGAAACTGCTAGTGATGGGCACCATGACTGGCAACACACTAGAGAAAGCCATAGAGCATCAGCTATGGTGGATAGAAGAGGAACCGAAAAAAATTGCACTGAAACTGAGCAATCTAAATGCGTTATTGGAGAAAATTAAAGGAAGCGAAATGGGGGACCGAATTTCAGGAAACAGTATATGGATGAAATTTGCAAACGCCCTTGAATTAAATTTGACTGTAATGCAAGAGGGATTTTGGGACGAAATTGTTGAATACAGACGTAACGAAGAAACAAAAATGTTAAAAATTTGGTGGAATAGGGAAGAAGTGGACACATTTAAAAGCGTACTAGAAACAGAAAGCTATGGCGCATTCGAAAAGAATTGGGATGGTATGGCGCATCAGATAGGAAAAGTATATCATATGACGAGGGATGAAAATAATGTGAAAAACTGTGTATTACATCAGATTCAGATCTTAGAAGAAGTAAAAGGTCAGTCAGTAGAAATTAATAAGTTGAAAAAGCAAAAATTAATAATGCACTGATTACCCGATCAGAATGAAATAACAAGACTATAACAGAACACAATTTTTGTAACATATTGTGTTATAAATTAGGTCTCGTTAGTAGTTAAAATAACAGAAATTTATAACAAGTAATAATGCGAGATATAATTTTGAAATATTTCTGTTATGTGTTTCTGATCGGGTATGCCACAAGGTATTGATAACACAATAATTAATGATATCCATTCAGAAGTAAAAATGCTAAGTGAAAAGTTGGATCTTAAGATTTAAGTTCACAGTTTAAATGGAATAGAAGAAGAATTTTCTTATATCAAAGAAGGAAATGCGCCAACTATTAATCTAAGTTACAATGGTATAAAGTATGACAGTTTGATAGCAAATGAAAAAGAACAAGCAACAAAACTAAGCAGTCAAAATATTAAAAGGAAGGCAATCAATGATAGAAATAGAACAACGAAAAGGAACAAAACAAACGACAGGAGCGAGCATTACTACTACGTTAGGGACTACAATTCATCTGCTAGGCTTAAGGTGAAAGAAATAGATAAGGACGGAAACTGTTTGATCAGAGCACTAATAGACCAACTCAACAGAAACGATTCAGATAGCAACACAACGAGTAGTTCAGATATAATGGAGTTTAGAAATATGGTTGCAGAATACATTTGGTTAAACAGAAATAGATTTGAGTTATTTTTAATTGAGGGTCTAGAGGGTTGGAGAAACTGGTGAAGGATATAAGAAAAATGGGAGTTTGGCTAGGGCATGAAACATTAGTTGCTGTGTCAGAAATTTACGAAAAACGGATAGTTGTGCACCAAGTTGACAATCCGAATATTGTTATAGGATCTGAAGATAGCAGCGAGTTAGACATATTACGGATTCTTTATACAGGAGTTGAGGCAAAGAATCATTACGATAGTGTAGTTAAGCTGATAGTTTCGAACGATAATGTGGAGGATAGCATAGAGACACGGGAAAATGGAATAGAATCGAATATAGGACAGAAAACGCCAATTAATAATACTGACTTATGCGAAACAGAACGAAATGACCCAGAAGTGAAAAATTTACGGACCAATATATATGAGACAAATACAAAATCACAGGATAGAACCGAAGACCACCAAGCCATTCAAAAAGATAAGGAGTGCATCATCGAAGAAATGACATGTATAGGCAGAGATGAAGAGGACCGCGATGCAACATATAAAAAGAGGAGCTCAATGAAAGTAGGGGATACAGTTCAAGATAATGAAAAGAAGGAAGAAAAGTTAGTTAACTATAAAGATGCGGTTAACAAAGGAAATGAAGCAAATGAGAAGGTTAATATAAGCAAGAGTGAAAAATGTAAGGAACAAATCAGAATCGGATCATTGAATGTAAGAGGGTGTAGGAAAAGGGAAAAGAGAGATGAAATTGACGAAGTACTGTTCTATCATAAAATTGATATAGCAGCACTGCAAGAGGTAAATGCAAATGCGGAAAAAATAGATTCAAAATACTATCAATGGAATATAGCAGCGGAAGGACAGAATAAGCTAAGAGGTCTTGCTTTATTGATTAGGAAAAAATCAGAAATAAAAGTGAAGGAAATGAAAGAGCTGGGAAAATTGATACTATCTGCAAAGATAAATACTGGCAAAGGAGAAGACTTCATTATTATTAACGTGCATGGCCCAAATAAGAAAGCAGGAAACTTCTTCAACAAATTGGGGCTGTTAATAGACCAAGAACATATCAGAGACAAAGTGATAATGCTAGGAGATTGGAATGCACAGATTGGAAAGGATACACTGACAGAGGAAGATGATTTGCACAAATTAAACAACATTTCATCAAAGATAGGAGTGGACACAGAAATAACATGGTGGAGTAGAAATCGAGAAAGTCAGATTGATCACGTGGTCAAGCCAGCGAAAAGGAAAATCAGTATAAGATATATTAAGGGATTTAAAACGAGATTAAACACAGATCACAAACTAATCGTAGTGGCAGTTCGAACACCTGAAACAAAAGGAATTAATCCTAAGTCAAAAGCAGGAAACATAATGGATATATCAAATTTAAAAAACGAAAATATACGTAAGATCTACCACGAAGAGTTAATAAAGCAAGATACTCAAAGTGATCTAAACGGAGTAAGCATCGATACAGCATACGAAATAGTGTCAGGAAAAATGAAATCAGCTGCTAAAGTGGCACTGAAGCTACGGATATCCAAATTGCCGAGTTAGTCAAGCAGAATCTTAACTCCGATGAGACTGTGGATGTGACGAAGTTAGTTCCAAAAGGTAAAAAGCTTGAAGAATTGACTTTCATATCATTCAAAGTTAGAATCGGACCGCACCTGAAAAATGCTGCCCTCTCAGCGTCAACATGGCAAAGAGGAATTATTTTCCGGCAGTTTGACTTTCGTCCCTCAAACCACCGTACCCCGTTTCGTATCCAACCAAAAATCGGCCAATAATAGTGAAAATACTCCTGACCATCTCTTTCATTCTGCCCGCATTCTGACTCCGGATCAGCTGTCTTGAAATACATCCATACGCCATCCGTTTACTCTGTTCTATCAGAACGTAAGAGGTCTCCGAACAAAAATTAGATCCTTATATGGGACACTTTCCATCTGTGAGTACGATATTATTGCATTTACCGAGACTTGGTTGAATGATAAATTTTTGAATGCTGAACTAACTTCTAACTATACGCTTCATCGATGCGATCGTAACCCTCGTACCAGCACACACCAGCGCGGCGGCGGTGTTATGGTAGGTGTAAAAAATCATTTAAACAGCAGCACAATTTCTCTCATCGATGATGATAGCTTGGAACAAATAGTTGTCCAAGTCAAATTAAATACCGGCTGTCTCTCTATATATATACCGTTTATATTCCTCCCAATTCTGAAACCGACTTATACGAAAAGCACGCTTCATGCATACAGTAAATAAGCGAACGAGCGGCTGAGTGTGATACTATTGTCGTTGTTGGAGATTATAACGTTCCTCTTCTGAACAGGCAGCAATGCAACTTCTGAACGAGAAATGTCTCTTGTTGAATTTGTTGTTTCTTCCGGATTGAAACAAATCAATTATCTCGAAAATGACAACAATAGATTACTTGATCTTGCTTTTGTTAATGAGCCGAGCATGTTTGAGCTAACTGAGCCCCCTTTGCCGTTGATGAGAGTTGATTCGCATCACAGACCGTTCATAATGATATTAGATTTGGATACGGAATGTGTCGATACTGCAGTCGATTGCGATTTTGACTTCAATCGGTGTGATTTTTCAGCGTTGAATTCTGAGGTAGCGAATATTCAATGGGACGAAATTCTTACTGCTGGTTCGGTTGATAATGCTGTCACTGTGTTTTATGACACACTTTACGAAATAATGCGACGAATTGTTCCAATTAGAGCGCGTACTAGAAGAAGGGATAATCAGCCATGGTTTGATGCGGAATTGAAGAACTTTAAAAACCGGGTAAGGAAAGCGAGGAAAAGATACCTGAAGTCCAGGAGCACATTGCACAAAGCCGAACTCCGTGATTTGGAGGGTCAATACAACAATTTGCATGCACAATGCTATCGCAACTATATTCAACGCATCGAAAGCAATATTCAACGTGATCCTAAATCCTTCTGGTCGTTCGTCAACAGTCGTAGGAGCTCGAAAGGAATACCCCTTAATGTTCGCTATAAAGGAAATTCGGCTGCTACGTCATTGGATGCCGCAAACATGTTCTCGACTTTCTTCCAAAGCGTGTTAAGTAATAACTCACTACCTTTGTTGGAATCGTACCTGAACACTTTGCCGCTGCACAACCTGAATTTATCTCATATTATTTTCTCTCGTGAGGATGTTCTCGTCAAGTTGCAGTCTTTAGATGCGTCTAAGGGAGCGGGACCCGATCATTTACCACCATCGTTCATCAAAAACTGTGCGGACTCTCTCGCATTGCCAGTGTCCGTTATTTTCAATCGATCGTTGACTGACGCTGTTTTTCCTAGTTACTGGAAATCTGCTGCTATCACACCTGTGCACAAGAGTGGTAGCGTTCATGATGTGGAGAACTATCGGGCGATATCGATTCTCAGCTGCCTCCCGAAGGTATTTGAACGATTGATATACGACATTGTTTATCAGTCCGTGCGTCATATAATCGTTGAGGAACAACATGGCTTCGTCAGTAAACGATCTACAACTACAAACCTTATGGCGTATGTATCCACCATCATCGACAAACTTGACAAGCGACAACAAGTTGATTCCATTTATGTTGACTTGTCAAAGGCCTTCGACCGTGTTCCGCATCGCCTTGCTGTCGAGAAGCTTAAACGCATTGGATTTCCGGACTGGTTAACGGATTGGATTGCTTCTTATCTCGCAGGACGAAGCGCCTTTGTTCGATTAGGCGATACACTTTC
Source organism: Topomyia yanbarensis (assembly GCF_030247195.1). Lineage (NCBI taxonomy): Eukaryota > Metazoa > Arthropoda > Insecta > Diptera > Culicidae > Topomyia > Topomyia yanbarensis. Next base: position 133,254,088 of record NC_080670.1, on the reverse strand, counting down.
TACGCCTTTTGATATCTGTTCTGGTGTGCCACAAGGCAGTCATCTTGGGCCATTGCTCTTCATTTTGTTTATAAATGATCTTGGCACGGTTTTGAAATCTCCGAAATCTATGTTTGCCGATGATTTGAAATTCTACCGACTTATAAAATCTTTGGAGGATTGTAAATTACTTCAGCTAGACATTGACGCTTTGTTAAATTGGTGCACCATCAATGGAATGGAGGTGAATATAGAAAAATGCAGCGTGATTACATTCACTCGGATCCTATCACCGAACATGTTTAACTATAAAATGTCGTCAGCCAACGTACACCGCAACTTCGTCGTCAAAGATTTGGGAGTTTATTTAGACAGCAAGTTAACTTTCTCCGAGCATGTAGCGTCTACTACCGCCAAAGCTTTCTGCATGTTAGGATTTTTAAGGCGAAACACTCAGTCGTTCCAGAATGTGTACAGTTTGAAAACGCTTTATTGTTCGCTTGTACGCAGCATCTTGGAGTATGCCGTTCCTGTTTGGGCTCCTTATCACGGTGTCCACATTAACAGCATTGAGAGGGTGCAGAAATGTTTCATCAGGTATGCTCTTCGCCTTTTACCTTGGACCGACCCAGTTCGTTTACCGCCGTATGTGCAATCGCGGTTAATAAAAGACGCCCGCCGCCGTGAAGGAGTTTAAGATGATAGTGCTCACATAACAGTCTGGTGAAAGGATGAAAACCGGGAATTAATGCAGGGTGTTTAGCTTGGTATGGCAATTGGGATAAATTCAGACGGCCTCCTACTCTTAATACTCTCTCTGGGTCAATGAAAGGACTCATTTGGAGAACTCGGGATCCTTTCGGCACTGGCTTTTCCTTCTCCAATTGGTTGATTTCGTTGCTGAATGCTCCTTCCTGGACCAAGCGAGTTAGAAAGGTTTTGGTTTCGTTCAGTTGCGTAACTGATAAGGTTCTCTTGGAGAGGACTGTCTCTGATTGAGGCTTCGTTCTGGTTTTTGCGCGTACGTTCGCGATAAAACGCATGCAATATCCTATTACGTGAAGTGTTTTCGTATACGATGACCAGCGTAGGAACCAAGGATGTATCGTTGGTGGCGATTCTACTGCCGTTGCTACAATAACTCTGAATTCCAGTTGATCGTTGGCGACATGTGGTGCACTGTTCAGAAATTCTGCAACCGTCATTCCACGTGAAACAATATCCGCCGGATTTTCGGTTCCTGAGATGTGATTCTATTGACAGCCATTCGTATAGTACTGAATTTCCGACACTCTGTTGGCTACGAAGGTTTGCCAGGTATTAGGTGGAGACCGCAACCACTGGAGTGTAACGGCCGAATCAGCCCAGAAAAAGGAAGCAGAAATATTGACGTTGATGGCGTCTTTGATGCGGGCATGTAAGTGAGCGGCCAGAACTGCCGCACAAAACTCCAAACGGGCGATTGTAAGTCGTTTTAGCGGAGCGACTCGTGATTTTGATGCGAGGAGTTGCACATTTACACGTCCTTCGGTATCCACGCAACGAGCGTATGTGCATGCTCCATAAGCAGCCTCCGATGCATCTGCAAATGTATGCAGTTGCACAAGTGAGTTTGGCGTGAAAGCATAACGATTCACATGATAGGCAGATATGCTTGGTAACTCGTCACAATAAATTTCCCACCTTTTACGAAGAGTTTCCGGAACTGGCTCGTCCCACTTGCAAGGTAGTAACCACAACTCTTGCATCATAATTTTAGCCTTGATGACGATGGGTGCAATCAATCCCAAAGGGTTATAGAGTTATGCAATCGTGGAGAGAATCGATCGTTTAGTTGGTGGATGATCTTTATACGACACGACTGAATCAAAACGCAGGGAATCGGCTTCGGGTTCCCCGCTGATTCCAAGGGTTTTCACTATTTCATTGGGGCTGAACTGCAAAACTGACTGTGTTCCAATTTGTTCTTCGTTTAATCCTTACAAAACTGGAAGTTGGTTGGACGTCCACTTGCGCATAGCAAAACCTCCGTTGTCTAGTAACTCGGATAATTCGTGTCGAAGACGTATAGCTTCTTCGATAGTTTGTGCTCCTCCAATGAAGTCGTCTACATAGAAGTTCTTTCGTAACGCTGGTGCACCGAGTGGATAATCATGGCCATCGTCGTCAGCCAGCTGCTGAAGCGTTCGTGTCGCTAGAAAAGATGATGGAGCAAGACCGTATGTAACCGTGGACAGTTCGTACGATTGGATCGGCGAATTTTGAGAAAACCGCCAAAGAATACGTTGTAGAGGCCTGTCATCTGGGTGCACAAGAACCTGGCGATACATTTTGGCGATATCGCCAACCAAAGCGATCTGGTAGGTGCGAAAGCGAAGGATAAGAGTGAGCAGTCGAGTTTCCTCCTGCCTTGTGGAACCGATCAGCTCCAGAGTGCCACTATGTAACCGCCGTCGCCCTTACCACTACGCCTGCATAGAAGGAAACTGAAGCGAGAGCGACTCGAGGTCCGATGACTTTTGAAGGATTCCCCGCGGGTCCGAAGAATACCATCCGCCAATCCGGTACTCGACGACTTACTAGACTGAGGCGCAAATTTGTTTCGCTGATCCCCCTTCCCCCCCCCCCCCCCCCCCCCGTTCGAGCGAAAGTTGCAAATTTTGCTCTTCTTTCCCTGTCTCTCCCCTGTCCTTGATACAACTGCTGCTACACTGATGCGGAAATAAGCCACCCTCTGAATATCTTGACCAAGCATAAGTTTTAGTTAAAAAATTCAAATTAGTATTCTGTATTCCTAGTTTTAAGATAGCTATAATTTTTACTCTTTATTGAAACTCTTGTCCTCCATCTTGTAAATAGAATTGAATCCCTAGTTTTAAGATTTCTGTGAAGTTTCTCATAAATATTTGTTCCCCCTTTTGTGTACTAAACTATATTGTTAGTTTTAAGATAACCGTAAAATATTTCGTAAAATACTATTATTCCCCCTCTTGTATATCAAAGTGAATCCCTTGTTTTAAATTTTTTCATAAAAAAATCTTTTGGCCCTCTCTTATATATTGAATCTTATTTCTAGTCTTAAGATAGCTGTAAACTTTTTTTTTCCTTTGTAAAAAAAATATTTCAACATTGTAACCTCCTAGTTTTAAGATATCCAAAATGTAAAAACATAAGCATTTGGCGCCGCCAAGCTAACGCATTTGTGCCTATCAAATAAACGAAATGAATAAAAAAAAGAGTGAGCAGTTCGTCCTGCACTACGGGACCTACACATAGGGCATCGTTGAGCGAGAAACCGGACGACGTCTTGGCTGATCCATCGAATACTACACGAAGTTTAGTTGTGCTACTCGACTCTTTTATCACGGGATGATGTGGAAGGTAGTATGCGCCAGACTCGTTACATCTACCAAGATCGACCAGTCTCATATGTCCAAGTGAAATGTTGTGGTAGTTCTCCTTCAATTCTGAGTCCCGTTCTAGGCGTCTCTCAATATGCTGAAACCGACCGAATGCATTACGCATTCGTTTTCGAATCAACCAACATAACATCAAAACCTGAAGCCCGCGGAAGACGAACAATATATCGTCCTTTTGGATCCCTTGTTGTAAGTGATTGGAAAACTGACTCACAATGTCTCTCCTCGACAGAGGAGGTGTTTTTGATAGTCAATTCTGCGGTCTTCCTGAATCGTTCGAGGTTTTCTTCTAGTGAGGTCATTGGAACAGAAACGACGCAACATGATGTAACAGGGCTATCTATGGGCGAAACTAAACTAGCAGACTCAGCAACAATCCAACCAAAAACACTATCTACCAACATAGGAAGTTGGCCCTCCAATTGAACGCGCGTTGTACTGGGGAAGAATGAATGAAAATGCTTCGTCCCAAGTACCATATCCACGGGCTAATGTTGAACGATGGATCCGCCAAGAAGAGATCACTGGGAATTTTCCAACAGGTCGTGGTAATGTTTTGAGCTGGGAGATTTGCGGTCACCTTATCCATGACCAAGAAGTTAACTCCACAGGTGTAATCCTCTTTTCGCGATTTTACTACTGCAAATACCGATTCATTCACTATTTTCGACAGCTGGCCTGCCCCTTCAATAGTGACGTTCACTTTGGTTCGTTTGAGGTTAAGTATACGTGACATACGTTCAGTGATTAGGTTCGGTTGAGATGCACTATCTAGGAGCGCACGAGCTAGGTGCGTCTGTCCATGTACATCGACAATCTGTACCACTGCTGTCAAAAGGAAAACAATCTCTGCTGGTTGATGGAGAGATGCACTAAATTCTACTCTCGGGGCGGCTTCAGTTGCAGCCACTGACGCCTGTAGTGATGGGTGAAATTCCGAAGATGCATTGGATTGTGGCGAATCTCCACTGGGAACTGAACCTGTACTTATATTGTGATTGACTTGATACTGGAAATGCGACCCAGCTGAACTAGTTGGGTGTAGAAGCGTATGATGCGATCGATTACATTTTTTGCAGCTGGTGTTGGACGAACATTGACGAGCGAAATGATTTCTTCTCAAGTAATTATTGCATAGCCGTTTCCAATTAACAAATCGCTGTCGATCAGGAACCGAGAAAATGTTGAATTTGATGCACTTATATAATGGATGTTGTTGGTCACAAGCCAGACACTTATCACCCGAGATTTCAGTAGCAGCACAAGCGGAAAGGTGTAACGAATGAGACTTGTTCGAAGAATGCGTAGATTCGCTAGAACCATCAGAAAGCGGAAAAGCGTTTACTGAAATTGACTCCAGAACTCGCATCCGTCGTTGGAGAAATTCGGTCAAGCAGACATAATTAGGGTCGTTCATTGTCGATGCGTATTCTTCCCAAGCCTTGAGAGTGTCACCAGGTAGACGAGTGCACAGGAGATGCTCGAGGATTGTACTCCAGTGCTCCGTTGGTTCACCAAGCTGTTTCAGAATTTTCCTATGACGTTCAAACTCGTCTACTAGTCCATGAAGTGCAGCTGCATCCTCTTTCTTGATTGGCTGAATGTCAAAGAGAGCCTGCAGATGACGCTTCTTCAAGAGACATTCGTTAGAGTACCGGTCCACAAGCGTTTGCCAAGCCACGGCGCACAGTGGCTGGAGGCTGGCCAAAACCTCAAAAATTTATTTTTGAAATATTGATATTTTATATTTTTCCTAAATTTCTCATGTATTGAATGATGTATATTCAAAATTTTATGATTATTGGAAAAGAACACGATTTTTAACATGAGTTTAAACGTAGCAAAGTCCGGACTTTTTAATGATTTTCATTTCCAAAACCACCATTGCTCTGTTCACTTCAAATGCATGTTGCTCTTCTGATTTTCGTCCGATTTTAGCACAACTAGTTTCATTGTGTAGAAGAACGAAAGAACTTGGTTAGTGAATAAAATACATTTGGTAAATTTGCTTGGAACTATGACTTTTCGTTTAAATATGTTTGTGGTGATCAGATCAAAAATACTTTTTTCACTAATGTATTCTGTACAAATTTCGGAATCATTTTGGAACGGTCACATTGTATACATTCTATAGCAAATAACCTCTATTTTTCGAATATCATGGTCTCGTTCTGCGCCTAGGTGCGCAAAAAGGTTTAAGGAGATTTTGAAGATTTGTTGCTGATATGGAGGCACATGGTGTTTTGTGTAAAATAGTTAGACAATCTACAGTAAACCAACACGTTATACAATAGATTTAAAGTAGTGTTCTTCATTTTTTATGATATTGCTGACATAGGTGAACAGTAACGGAAAATCTATCATGAAAACGGGATCATAGTTATAAGAAAGGTTCAATGACACTGTATGGAAAAATGCATTTAATATTTTACGACTTTTGGCATCAAAAATGAGCTCAGCACCTCAAAATTAGCTTAAATTGTACTTTTCAGCCAAATTAGGTAACATTTGAGGTTTTGTCCGACTTTTGTTTGAAGACCCGCCACTGTGCGGCGTAGTTAGCGGAGCTGATTGAAATTGATTCAACCGACTGTGCAGCCTCCCCTTTGAGCGCTGCTTTCAAGTAGTGAAACTTTTGTATATCGGGCACGTCGACATTTGAGTGGATGAGAGCCAAGAAGGTGTCATGAAAAGCGAACCATTCCATGTAGTTTCCATGAAACTCAGGGAGAGAGATTGTTGGCAGTTTGATGCCAGAGAGAGTGGTGGAATGATGCGGGGTTTGAGGGCTCCGAACAATATCAAGAAGAGGTAACTTCGATAAGAGATCAGCTTTTATTGTAAAGAGTCGAGGTTCAAATTGAGCACGGATTTCCTCATACTGTGCCCTACCTTCACTTTCAGGGGCCATATCCTCCAGCGAACACTGCACTTGCTCTAAGGACGCCCATAAATTGTCCAAATGTGACAGTCTCAGTTGGACCTGAGATTGATCCCGAATCATGTCGAATCCTGCCACGAAAGCCTCTGTCCGACCCAGTGATGCAATCAGTGACATCCTTCTTGACAGCAATTGTGTTTTACGTAGCTCGTCGGCCATGGTGTGTGGATGTTCAACAGAGTACAGATTCAGAAGAAATCCTGCCAAAAAGAATCACGGTAGACCCGTTAGGAGTATATAAGCAACTTGGAAATACTCCTTCAGAACGGGGACGTACTTGAAGAAAGCTTAAATGTGACGAATTGTGCTTACAATGGCGGCAAACAGGCGTCTTACTGCAGGCGGATAGCGAGTGTAGCTAAAAGCTCCACATAATATGCATGCAAATGTTCCACGTACTCCACCACGGACGAAGTCAAATCGGTTGCAGAACGCAGGTTGCAGTTCAATAGAATAAAAGACGAAAAGAAAATCTAGAGCGCACCGGTAGGGGATAAAGAAAGTTGGAACCGCACTCACCTGCGGCTTGAAAATTTCAGGCCTTTTATTAATTGAAATTTGGAATCAGCTAGTCCTGCTAACACTGCAACATCAGCATGATTTAACACTGTAATGGCGACGAGGAAGGTCTTCGGTCGTACTCCAATATGGCGCTTCGAAGCCGCTGCGATGGCGTCCGTGATCGTTGGGCCTTGGATTATCGGTAATCCTGGTCACAGCACCAATTATGTTGTGACCGATTACACCGCTGTCGGCTCTCCGAATTTACCTTTGAATGGCGAGGCTACTGTTCTTCTGCGCACAAGTGGATCAGATGACAGGTATTCTCCGACACAAGGCCGCAAGTAGGTTTGACTCGACGAAACGAAGAACCAGCCGATAATAGTGCCTGTCTTTCGCGATTTACGACGATTAATATAGACGGTACCAGTTGACTTAAAACATGCACTTTATTGACTAAACTGTTTTATTAAATATGACATGCGATCAATGTGGACATTAGACTGCCCGAATATGACTGATCAGCAGGCTGAGCATGATTTCCAATGGACCCGATTATTATCGAAACGGGCTGCCAGAATCCCTATAAGAATTGAGCAACTGAGGTAAGCTAGCACCAGCTACAGTTTGAGGCGTTGCGTAAACTACACTAGTGTCTTGTGATTCATCGTATAATTTAATATAATATAATATAATATAATATAATATAATATAATATAATATAATATAATATAATATAATATAATATAATATAATATAATATAATATAATATAATATAATATAATATAATATAATATAATATAATATAATATAATATAATATAATATAATATAATATAATATAATATAATATAATATAATATAATATAATATAATATAATATAACATAATACAATATAATATAATTTTTTTTCCTTTTTTTATTTCGACTATGTTAGTCACATTTTCTTTTTTACATTTTAACGACATTCAATTAGCTAGAGATTACTGGGTAGGGAAAGTTATGAAAATTAGAGCCATAGTACTCAAGTGAGAGGAAGGATGTGGAGTAAACGAATCGGAAAACTAGAAGTGGCAGGGTCATTAGAACAGGCTTCATATCGTACGGGTTTAATCTTTGTCTTCTGTTAATGAGGGTCGAGCTTAGGCAATATAACTACGAATCACCCGAGTTCACTAACATGTGTCCTGATAAAGGTAGACGTGTCTATCTTTACCGTGACAACCGACACGGCGGCACCTTTCATTTGAGACTAAGTTTGGTTGAATCGGTCTAGCCATCTCCGAGAAACCGATGTGACTGTTATTCTGAATTTAGATACTTCCGCCGGGGCTTCCGAAACCGATGATGGTGGCCAATGTGGCCAAAGAGACTTTGAATGGCTGTTAGTGACCTAATACTATAAATCGAAGTAGTTGTGGTTACATTTTGGAAAAAATTTCACTTTTATGCATTCATCGCAGAATTTATTAAAATCGACATTTTCTGCGTGATCGTACTCATCACCCTGTAATTCGGGAACCGGACGTCGGATCCATTAGAAATTCAATAGCAGCCTATGGGAACGTTGTACCTTTCATTTGAGACTAAGTTTGTCAAAATCGGTTCAGCCATCTCTGAGAAAAAATGAGTGACATTTTTGGTCACATACACACACAGGCGCACATACATACACACACATACATACATACACACATACATACACACGCACAGTTATTTGCCGAACTCGACGAACTCAAACGAATGGTATATGTCACTCGGCCCTCCGGGCCTCCGTTAAAAAGTCGGTTTTCAAAGCAATTGCAATACCTTTCTATTGAGAAAGTCAAAAATATAAGATGAGATATCATCGATATCGTTGATAAAATGAATAGGGGAATTGTGGGAAAAACCGATACTGTGGGTAAAACCCACACCCCACCTTTTATTAGAAATCAGAAATTTTTATTCATTTCATAATGATACATTATCACTAGTACGTTTATGTAGAACATTTGAAGAAAAATTGGATTTACGTTAGTGCGCCGAATGTCATAAAAATAAACAAAACATACGACAGCAGCGTTCATACTCGTCTGGATGTAAAATTTCGTTGGTAGATTTTAAGATTTTAATCGAACAAAAGCCTTTCAAATCACCCCATTTTTCAGTAACTATTATTATCGGCCTTTCCTATGATCAACTAGGTGCATTGAAGACGAGTTTGAGAGACCATTCGAAACCGAACGTTGTACCGAGAAACAAGTGCTTTTTGTTCTCTCCGGTGTGGTTTAGTTTTTTCGGCAGTACGAAAGAGCTTGCTGTGGCAGAGGTTGCAGTAAAGCACTACTAATAAACAGTCCCGCGAGTGATATCGGTGAAGGTAGTGCAGTGAAGTGCGATACTAAACAGTTTTCTTGCTTGAAAGACGGCTTTGTTTAGACGAGCTATATCAGCTCTCTACTGTGTGAAGGTCACGCGGGTGACGGATAAAACAAACGTAGGATCAGTTCACCTACCAGCTCGTCAGGAACCAGCTGGTGAAGTGTTTCGTTTTTTACTTTTCTTATCGATTTTCGACATTAAAAATGTCTTACTCCACTATCTGGGGCTACGTGTCATTCTAAAATCTAAACTATCTCCCATGTAACGAAACTATGTAAGGTTTGCACGCTTATAACTCCGATATTACTAGATGGATTTTAATCATTCATACACCAACCGATTCAGAAACACCTAACTTAAATATTGATAATAATTTAATATCTCCCCAATAAAAGTAGACTTGGAAATTGGTAAAATTAAAAAGTTCACGAATTCGGGAAAATTACCATTCGTGAGGCAGATTTCTCAGACACAGCCGTCAAGAGAGGGCAGCTTAGTTGCTCAATGAAACACGAAAAGTTATAAATAGAAGCAACGCATGTCCGTTTAAATCAGTTGTTGCTCTTATCCCATACGAGCAACATCGTCTCCGGGCGATGCAATAAGCGCTATCGATTTTCGGTAACGTTGGCGTTTGCACACACTCGCACCTAAGTGACTAAACCATGTACGGTTAGTTTATAAATAGAGGTGACGCGTACCCGTTTGAATCAGTTTTTGTTCTTATGTCGAACGGGTAAGATCATGGCTGCAGCGTCTGGGCACTACAATAAGCGGTAGACGCTGTGTATTTTCGGCAGCGGTGGCCGTGTGCGGATTTTTCGGGTACCAGCACGGTGTCACAGAATGATTTGCAAAGTGGGTGGGCGGGGTGGTTTGGATTTAATTCAATACGGTGTGTGCTTAAGGCCATCGTAACTCGCGCCGCAAAACAGTAGGAAAAAGTTAGTTTTTCGAGAAAATAGACGATAAAATTAACTAAAATCCCAAAACAAAAAACATACGTCCCTGCAGAATTTATTCAGCTATCATCTGGTTAAAATTTTCCGTGAAAATTCTCCCGATTTTCCGAATGCATTACCTTAGACCGGAAAAACTTTTGCCTTTTTTGCATTTCCACGCTAATATCTTCGAAAATAAAGCGATGACATACTCTTTTTAGTATTTCAGTGTGTTTCTATTTCTCTCAAGCACACATTGGAACTTTAGTTTGATGGAATTTTCCGACTTTTCCATGAAAATTTTACGATTTTCCTAATTTTATTCATAACCTATCTATGCATTGTGCATACGCTCTAATTGATTCAAAAAATATACTGGAGCATTCTACGTAATATTTACATCTAATGTATATTCAGTTTTCACGAAAAGTTTAAGATTTTCATTGGGAAATTCCATATTTTCCATCGATTGCATATCAAATCGTAAACTCCGCGGATGCTTGTTTGTATGCGTATACATGAACCAGCAGTAGATGGAAAACACAAATAATAAACGTTAGTAGGCGTTTGCGTTAGTTTCACAAGTTGCAGCATTTCAGGGATTACATCTTGACTACGATGTTGCGAACAATGAATAACAAATATTTGTTTTCCATTCAAATATCGGTACTTAGTTGATTGTAACATTAATTTCAACATAATTACTGAATTGTGCTGTGCTTTTCATAAATAACATTAGTTTTTTTTCTGAGCTAGAATATGGTTTTGATATTTATGTACAATTGATGAAATTTTTGAAGACAACGTCCTAAACATGAACAAAACTAATTGAAAGAGATCAAATGTGACGTTGTAAAACATTATACTAACATGATAGCATATTTCGACTGGCTAAAATCCCCTTTAGGAATCCGGAAGAAAATCGTGTGAGTCAGTGAGCTAATTTCATATGCAAGTGATCTACCCAAATTTTCCAAATCTATCATATAAATCACACATTATGAGAAATTCCAGCATCGTCAAAGAGTTGTGAGTTGGTGTGATATTGCGGACATTGATAAAAAAACATGTTCATAATTTATTTCACTTTTTGGAAATCAACCAGAATAGGTTGGCAAAGCTGTATTATTGTGCAATATGATGCCACACTATGCCACCATTTTCTTCTGATACAGAACTCCTATCCCTCACCTTCCCGCGATGTCAGTTCCTACATTTTGACAGCAGTTGGGGTTGGAGCCTGACTCAGATTTGTTTCGGATGGAAGCGGCATTAGTGACCACGGTGGGATTTGTGGTCGTATGCTGACAGGGAATGGTAGCAAACGACGCGCGCGGTCTACCCAAGCTAAACTAAGCTAAGCTTTTTGGAAATCAACCACAATAGTTTCTAATGTACACTCGCTAGCCAATAAATAATATAAAACGTTTTTCAGTAAGCATTGCCGTCCTGAGCATAACCAATCAATAGATATTATAAATATTTAGAGGAACTAAGCACGGCGAAGACTGACTATTCATATAACCATTAGATCTTCAATGTCCCAACAATGCTATGTGACGGTGACACTATACCGATGACCCATAGTGAATTATACTGCCAACGATCGCACATTTGTCCCATTTTCTATGGAATTCTTATCTTTATGGGAGTGATTTGCGATCATGGTTAGTATATGTGTATATAAAAGCTATTCTGCTCTACCTAAGTATCAGTGATTTGTAAGTTATGCTACGTAGATTCGCCAACTTTGTTTGAAAAAAGCCATACGATTTTTTTACTGATAGCGTATAAGTACAATACTTCGCATAAAAGGTACTATTTGATATAGCAATTAGATATGTATATGTATTTCAACCTGTGAACATACACTTCGGTGAGCTATGTCCTACTACCGTGCAACAGATCATAGACATCGTGAAAGAATCAATCAGACGTAAAAGCATAAGATTTCCATAGTGAAAAACAACAATCCGAGAAACACGTTGTTCAAGATTTACATTTTCTTTGAGCCAAATGGATGGGACAACCATGGTTTGGTATTTTTTCGATATTTTCTAAACAAACCTGGTAATCTTATTTGTTCATTGTGATTCAGTGGTGATACAGAATACAATCCAACAGATAACTCATTTTCAACAAAAAATTCATATGGGACTCTTATGGTTTTATGGACAGTAAAGCTCAACGCAAAGACACTATGATATAGGCACCGGTGCCAGTTACAGATGGATTCAAAATAGATCCTTTACCTACATTCTCTAAATATGATTTTGTAGTATCAAAGGCTGTGATTTTTCATTAGGATTTTAAACCGGTTCTACACTGTATCCAACCCATTTTCGGAATTTTGTTCTGATTCTTATATCGGGGCAGTAGATTGCACTGGTTTTGCACTTTCTAGCAAAAGTGGGAATGAAACGCGTCTAGTGGCTTGCTCTACTGCTAGAAAATGCAACACCAGTGCAATCCACTGCCCCGGGCTTTTTCAATGAAAAACCCCATTAGTAACCTTTTCTTCCGACATAGAATCATATCTGCATTAAATTCGAGCATTTCGGAATATGGTTTACCGGACCAGCAGTAACTTATCTTCTGTTCCACCCAGTCTAGGTTATCTATAGATTGCCCTTACCACAAGTCTATGGATACCAAGCAGAATATCTAGTTATAAGAAATGGTTCAGAATGACCGCCAATGTCTGATTGATTTGAATTGAGTTATGTGATGACATCTTCCAAGCAAAAGTTTATGAAGTCTAGGATGTCTTCGATTGATTTATTGTAGTTGTGTATCACAAATAATAGTTAGTACATTATTAATTGTGGTGCACAACTGGATATTGTTTTGCCTTTCTTATATAGAAAGGTTATGCAATCGGTCGGAATTTCGACTTTCTAACCGCGGCCCGCAGAGCCATTCGACTCAGTTGTTCGAGATCGGTAAAAGTGTGTTTTTTTACTTGGTGGTAAAGCTTTTATGCCAAACCAGCAAACGTTCGACCATACTACCGATTTCGTCCATCGTGTGTTAGAGCGAGGGACTTTGAACAGAGAAGATAATTCTGAACACTACTCCTCTAAACTCCTCCAAGGAGTCCGACATTTGCCTGATCCCCCGGATTCCTAATTGCTAATGCACTTCACATGATTCCAGGTCTAGCTGTTCGCGCTAGATTTCGCTGGTCTCATAACCGCCATAACAGTCCTGCACGGCATGATATTCTACATGCTCTCCTTCCTACGTTGACCAGTTCGATGCCGTGGTCGATCGAGCGATTCCGGTTGAAGGGTGGCTTCCGGTACACTGGTGCCCCGACGACCCTATACTGGTGGTTTGTTGTGTTCGGTGCTACTCGGCGTAGTCCTCGACGGTGGAGCTAGCCTACCTCGGCGGAGAGTTCCTCGACGAAAGAATGTCTCCCGCAACCGTTGACGGACGCGTTATTCTTCTTTCGATGCAGTCCGGCAGAATGCCGAGGTCAGTCCAGCGATTCCGGGTGGAGGATTGCGACCGGTTCACTGGTGCCCCGACGATTCAAGCCGGTGATTCGCTACGGACTACTCGGAATAGTCCCCGACGGTGGATCTTTCCTGCTTCGACGAAGAGTAAAAATGTGTGCGTGTATATGTGTGTGTATGTATGTATGCATGTGTCAAACAATCTCACCGATTTTTCTCAGAGATGGCTGGATTGATTTGCAAATACTTAGTCTCAAATGAAAGGTACAACCTTCCTATCGGTTGCTATTGATTTTTTTTTAATTGATCCGACTTCCGGTTCCAGAGTTACGGGTTGAAGAGTACGATCACACAGCAAATTCCCTTATAAACTGGTACCATCATAATGTCCAAATGATGCAATACATATTAAAATATGTGCAACATTACTTGGATTTGCGTGTCTAGATCACTAAAGACCCATCGAAGTCGCTTTGACCGCATTGGCCACCTATGACGGTTCTTGATGCCCCCGGGGAACTTTCCAAGTCTCTAAGTTAATGTCATACCTATTTCTCAGCTAATTATTTACCGATTTTTCCAAACTTGGTCTCAAATGAAAGTTACTACGTTCCAATTGAATTTTGAATTGAAAAGTTACAACGCTGCTGTTGAATTTCTAATTGAGCCGACATCCGGTTTCAGAATTACAGGGTGATGAGTACGAACACACAGTAAATCCCGATTTCAACGTATTCGGCGATGGATGTAAATTTTTTCCAAAAGGCGAAAATTTTTCCAATATGTGACCACAACTGCTTGGATTTGTAGTTCTAGGTCACTAACAGTCATTCAAAGCCTCTTTGGCCACATTGGCAACCATCGACGGTTCCCAAAGCCGCAATGGTAGTATTCAAAGTCAAAATAACAGTTACATCAATTTCTCAGTGATTACCGGACCGATTTGACCAAGCTTAATCCCCAGTGAACCCCAAAAACTGTTATTAATTTTTATTTCGATCCGAATTCCGGTTGCGGTGTTACAGGTTGTGGAATGTGGTCACAGAGAAAACTCCCATTCAAACCGATAGCGCTATGAATGCAAAAAGGATTTTTTTCCCTAAAATAGGAGCCAAACATCTTGCATTTGTAGTTCTAGGTTACTGACGGCCCATAGAAATCTTGTTGGCCACATCAAGATCCATCAGAAAATATTTAAAATCGTGAGCATCTTCGATTCCTACTTTACCCGTTTCACCGACATGGAAGACTGAACATTTTTCACAATTAGAAAGATTTTTTTGACTCAAGAGGAATTTTTTAAAAGGGCGTAGACATTTCTACGTGCCATAATTTCAAAAATGTTTAGTTCGATTACTGTATTTTATACAGCAAAACTTTCTAAGAATGAGCTACAGAGAATGAACATTTCTGTACGAAAAAAATATGCGCTGAAAAAAATGTTGTCATTTTCCACAAAAACAAAAAAATTGCGCTAAAAATTTAAATTGCAAATAAAACTAATTTTTTCTAATTTTTTATTATTGTCATCGAAAACTTAAAGAGAAAAGAAATATTTTGAACGTGATTGTATGATGAAAAACTTATCGCCAAAAATTAACAATAGCTTTATACATGTTTTTTTTTAATTTCATGCAAATTGACATATACAACTGTAATTTTATTTCAGAATATAATTCTAAATATCGTTTTAAATTATAATGCATTTAACAAAAATCTTCCGAAATGCGATAGTTTTCGAGGTATTTGGAATTTTGTTCCAACAAAAAAACTAATTCGTGTGATTACGCCCATCATTAAATGTCAAAAATCTAATGCTTATCGTTTTAAAGACGTAAAAGAAACTTTTTCAGTGTATTTGGACCATGGATAAGCTTTCAAAAAAAATGTCCTAACTACAACTTTTGACATATTTCCATGATTCATACTATTTGCATTCAAAAATACAATTTTCTTTTTGAATATGATTCTAAACACCATTTTAAATTTTAAATGCTCATGACAAAATTTTTCTGAAATGTAGTAGTTCTAGAAATGTTTCAAATTTTGTTTTAACTTCACAATTATTTTATTTCATTGAGACCATTTCGCGTTTGTTCATCAACAATAATAGGTTTTTTAAATGGCCCATAACATTTCCTGTAACTTCTCCTTTGAATTCAAGGCGGTATTGTAACCCATTTGAAAGCTACATGAAAAAAAGCATGATCGTATGATCGAACTATTTAGTTTAATCATCAGATCCTTTAATTGAATAGAATTTTGATTGTTTTCGTATAGCTTTCAAATGGTTTACAATATCGCCTTGAAGTCAAAAAGAAAGTTACAGGAAATGTTATGGGCCTTTTGAAAAACCGATTGTTGTTGATGGAGATACGCGAATAACTTCTGAAAAGGTAGTAATATAACAAAAGAATTGTGTTTTTAAAACAAAATTTAAAATATCTCGAGAACTACTACATCTACATTACAGAATTTTTTTGTTATTAGCATTTTGATTTAAAATTGCGTTAAGAATCATGTTCAAAAAAATTTATTTTTGACTGCAAATAGTAATAGTTATGAAAAAATGTCAAAAGTTGTTGTAAGAAAAACTTTTTTATTGAAAGCTTCTCCATGATCCAAATACACTGAAAAAATTTCTTTTGCCTCTTCGAAACGATAAACATTAGATTTTTTATATTTTATGATGGGGTAAGGCAAATAACTTTTTAAAAGGACATAACCAGTCGAATTAACTGTTTCTGTTGGAACAAAATTCTAAATATCTCGAAAACTATCGCATTTTGGAAGATTTTTGTTAAATGCATTTTGATTTAAAATGATACTTAGAATTATATTCTGTAAGTTTTTCAGTAAGCATTGCCGTCCTGAGCATAACCAATCAATAGATATTATAAATATTTAGAGGAACTAAGCACGGCGAAGACTGACTATTCATATAACCATTAGATCTTCAATGTCCCAACAATGCTATGTGACGGTGACACTATACCGATGACCCATAGTGAATTATACTGCCAACGATCGCACATTTGTCCCATTTTCTATGGAATTCTTATCTTTATGGGAGTGATTTGCGATCATGGTTAGTATATGTGTATATAAAAGCTATTCTGCTCTACCTAAGTATCAGTGATTTGTAAGTTATGCTACGTAGATTCGCCAACTTTGTTTGAAAAAAGCCATACGATTTTTTTACTGATAGCGTATAAGTACAATACTTCGCATAAAAGGTACTATTTGATATAGCAATTAGATATGTATATGTATTTCAACCTGTGAACATACACTTCGGTGAGCTATGTCCTACTACCGTGCAACAGATCATAGACATCGTGAAAGAATCAATCAGACGTAAAAGCATAAGATTTCCATAGTGAAAAACAACAATCCGAGAAACACGTTGTTCAAGATTTACATTTTCTTTGAGCCAAATGGATGGGACAACCATGGTTTGGTATTTTTTCGATATTTTCTAAACAAACCTGGTAATCTTATTTGTTCATTGTGATTCAGTGGTGATACAGAATACAATCCAACAGATAACTCATTTTCAACAAAAAATTCATATGGGACTCTTATGGTTTTATGGACAGTAAAGCTCAACGCAAAGACACTATGATATAGGCACCGGTGCCAGTTACAGATGGATTCAAAATAGATCCTTTACCTACATTCTCTAAATATGATTTTGTAGTATCAAAGGCTGTGATTTTTCATTAGGATTTTAAACCGGTTCTACACTGTATCCAACCCATTTTCGGAATTTTGTTCTGATTCTTATATCGGGGCAGTAGATTGCACTGGTTTTGCACTTTCTAGCAAAAGTGGGAATGAAACGCGTCTAGTGGCTTGCTCTACTGCTAGAAAATGCAACACCAGTGCAATCCACTGCCCCGGGCTTTTTCAATGAAAAACCCCATTAGTAACCTTTTCTTCCGACATAGAATCATATCTGCATTAAATTCGAGCATTTCGGAATATGGTTTACCGGACCAGCAGTAACTTATCTTCTGTTCCACCCAGTCTAGGTTATCTATAGATTGCCCTTACCACAAGTCTATGGATACCAAGCAGAATATCTAGTTATAAGAAATGGTTCAGAATGACCGCCAATGTCTGATTGATTTGAATTGAGTTATGTGATGACATCTTCCAAGCAAAAGTTTATGAAGTCTAGGATGTCTTCGATTGATTTATTGTAGTTGTGTATCACAAATAATAGTTAGTACATTATTAATTGTGGTGCACAACTGGATATTGTTTTGCCTTTCTTATATAGAAAGGTTATGCAATCGGTCGGAATTTCGACTTTCTAACCGCGGCCCGCAGAGCCATTCGACTCAGTTGTTCGAGATCGGTAAAAGTGTGTTTTTTTACTTGGTGGTAAAGCTTTTATGCCAAACCAGCAAACGTTCGACCATACTACCGATTTCGTCCATCGTGTGTTAGAGCGAGGGACTTTGAACAGAGAAGATAATTCTGAACACTACTCCTCTAAACTCCTCCAAGGAGTCCGACATTTGCCTGATCCCCCGGATTCCTAATTGCTAATGCACTTCACATGATTCCAGGTCTAGCTGTTCGCGCTAGATTTCGCTGGTCTCATAACCGCCATAACAGTCCTGCACGGCATGATATTCTACATGCTCTCCTTCCTACGTTGACCAGTTCGATGCCGTGGTCGATCGAGCGATTCCGGTTGAAGGGTGGCTTCCGGTACACTGGTGCCCCGACGACCCTATACTGGTGGTTTGTTGTGTTCGGTGCTACTCGGCGTAGTCCTCGACGGTGGAGCTAGCCTACCTCGGCGGAGAGTTCCTCGACGAAAGAATGTCTCCCGCAACCGTTGACGGACGCGTTATTCTTCTTTCGATGCAGTCCGGCAGAATGCCGAGGTCAGTCCAGCGATTCCGGGTGGAGGATTGCGACCGGTTCACTGGTGCCCCGACGATTCAAGCCGGTGATTCGCTACGGACTACTCGGAATAGTCCCCGACGGTGGATCTTTCCTGCTTCGACGAAGAGTAAAAATGTGTGCGTGTATATGTGTGTGTATGTATGTATGCATGTGTCAAACAATCTCACCGATTTTTCTCAGAGATGGCTGGATTGATTTGCAAATACTTAGTCTCAAATGAAAGGTACAACCTTCCTATCGGTTGCTATTGATTTTTTTTTAATTGATCCGACTTCCGGTTCCAGAGTTACGGGTTGAAGAGTACGATCACACAGCAAATTCCCTTATAAACTGGTACCATCATAATGTCCAAATGATGCAATACATATTAAAATATGTGCAACATTACTTGGATTTGCGTGTCTAGATCACTAAAGACCCATCGAAGTCGCTTTGACCGCATTGGCCACCTATGACGGTTCTTGATGCCCCCGGGGAACTTTCCAAGTCTCTAAGTTAATGTCATACCTATTTCTCAGCTAATTATTTACCGATTTTTCCAAACTTGGTCTCAAATGAAAGTTACTACGTTCCAATTGAATTTTGAATTGAAAAGTTACAACGCTGCTGTTGAATTTCTAATTGAGCCGACATCCGGTTTCAGAATTACAGGGTGATGAGTACGAACACACAGTAAATCCCGATTTCAACGTATTCGGCGATGGATGTAAATTTTTTCCAAAAGGCGAAAATTTTTCCAATATGTGACCACAACTGCTTGGATTTGTAGTTCTAGGTCACTAACAGTCATTCAAAGCCTCTTTGGCCACATTGGCAACCATCGACGGTTCCCAAAGCCGCAATGGTAGTATTCAAAGTCAAAATAACAGTTACATCAATTTCTCAGTGATTACCGGACCGATTTGACCAAGCTTAATCCCCAGTGAACCCCAAAAACTGTTATTAATTTTTATTTCGATCCGAATTCCGGTTGCGGTGTTACAGGTTGTGGAATGTGGTCACAGAGAAAACTCCCATTCAAACCGATAGCGCTATGAATGCAAAAAGGATTTTTTTCCCTAAAATAGGAGCCAAACATCTTGCATTTGTAGTTCTAGGTTACTGACGGCCCATAGAAATCTTGTTGGCCACATCAAGATCCATCAGAAAATATTTAAAATCGTGAGCATCTTCGATTCCTACTTTACCCGTTTCACCGACATGGAAGACTGAACATTTTTCACAATTAGAAAGATTTTTTTGACTCAAGAGGAATTTTTTAAAAGGGCGTAGACATTTCTACGTGCCATAATTTCAAAAATGTTTAGTTCGATTACTGTATTTTATACAGCAAAACTTTCTAAGAATGAGCTACAGAGAATGAACATTTCTGTACGAAAAAAATATGCGCTGAAAAAAATGTTGTCATTTTCCACAAAAACAAAAAAATTGCGCTAAAAATTTAAATTGCAAATAAAACTAATTTTTTCTAATTTTTTATTATTGTCATCGAAAACTTAAAGAGAAAAGAAATATTTTGAACGTGATTGTATGATGAAAAACTTATCGCCAAAAATTAACAATAGCTTTATACATGTTTTTTTTTAATTTCATGCAAATTGACATATACAACTGTAATTTTATTTCAGAATATAATTCTAAATATCGTTTTAAATTATAATGCATTTAACAAAAATCTTCCGAAATGCGATAGTTTTCGAGGTATTTGGAATTTTGTTCCAACAAAAAAACTAATTCGTGTGATTACGCCCATCATTAAATGTCAAAAATCTAATGCTTATCGTTTTAAAGACGTAAAAGAAACTTTTTCAGTGTATTTGGACCATGGATAAGCTTTCAAAAAAAATGTCCTAACTACAACTTTTGACATATTTCCATGATTCATACTATTTGCATTCAAAAATACAATTTTCTTTTTGAATATGATTCTAAACACCATTTTAAATTTTAAATGCTCATGACAAAATTTTTCTGAAATGTAGTAGTTCTAGAAATGTTTCAAATTTTGTTTTAACT
Source organism: Topomyia yanbarensis (assembly GCF_030247195.1). NCBI lineage: Eukaryota > Metazoa > Arthropoda > Insecta > Diptera > Culicidae > Topomyia > Topomyia yanbarensis. The sequence continues at coordinate 133,233,542 of NC_080670.1, read as the reverse complement.
TCACAATTATTTTATTTCATTGAGACCATTTCGCGTTTGTTCATCAACAATAATAGGTTTTTTAAATGGCCCATAACATTTCCTGTAACTTCTCCTTTGAATTCAAGGCGGTATTGTAACCCATTTGAAAGCTACATGAAAAAAAGCATGATCGTATGATCGAACTATTTAGTTTAATCATCAGATCCTTTAATTGAATAGAATTTTGATTGTTTTCGTATAGCTTTCAAATGGTTTACAATATCGCCTTGAAGTCAAAAAGAAAGTTACAGGAAATGTTATGGGCCTTTTGAAAAACCGATTGTTGTTGATGGAGATACGCGAATAACTTCTGAAAAGGTAGTAATATAACAAAAGAATTGTGTTTTTAAAACAAAATTTAAAATATCTCGAGAACTACTACATCTACATTACAGAATTTTTTTGTTATTAGCATTTTGATTTAAAATTGCGTTAAGAATCATGTTCAAAAAAATTTATTTTTGACTGCAAATAGTAATAGTTATGAAAAAATGTCAAAAGTTGTTGTAAGAAAAACTTTTTTATTGAAAGCTTCTCCATGATCCAAATACACTGAAAAAATTTCTTTTGCCTCTTCGAAACGATAAACATTAGATTTTTTATATTTTATGATGGGGTAAGGCAAATAACTTTTTAAAAGGACATAACCAGTCGAATTAACTGTTTCTGTTGGAACAAAATTCTAAATATCTCGAAAACTATCGCATTTTGGAAGATTTTTGTTAAATGCATTTTGATTTAAAATGATACTTAGAATTATATTCTGTAAAAAAAATTTGTATGTCAATTAGTATGAAATTTAAAAACATCTATAAAGTTACTGTTCTCTATCATACAATCATATTTATTTCTCTTTAGGTTTTGGTTGACAGAATATAAAAAAATAGCAAAAATGTTTTTTTTTGCATTTTAAATTTAAAAATAAATTTTTGTTTTTGTGAAAAATTACACTTTTTTCAGTGCATTTTTTTGTACAGAAATATTCATTCCCTGTAACTCGTTCTTAGAAAATATTGCTGTATAAAATACAGTAATCAAACAAAAAAAAAATGAAATTTATGCACGTAGAAATATCTACGCCCTTTTGAAAAATTGCTTTTGCATCAAATTATTGCAATTGTCAAAGAAAATCATGGAGATTCATAAACCGAACACAACTTCAAAGTTTCGTTCGAATCAACGATGGTCACACGAACGTTTTCATGTTTTCTGTCCGGACATCACAATGAACCTTATCAAATGAATAATGATGTTCTAGGTTTTAATATTTATTATATCTACTGCTCGTACCTATTACTGGTCGCTAGCAACTGGGTATTTCATTAAAAAGTGTATGGAACAAAAATGATTGCACGAATAATACTCCAACTTTTGTGATAGAGTTCACGTAAAAATTTCATTACCATGTTGCATGAAATTGTAAATGATTAGGGATATCTTCTAAATATCACAAGCACGCAAATAAATACTAGATAGTTCGTAAATCATGTACTAAGAATCATGAACCAGTTCACGAACACATGAATATTTTATGATTTCGTGAACTTTTTCACGAAAACGAATAAGTTGTGACTATTATACTAGGTATCATGAACCGGTTTATGAAAACATGAGTAATATTTCATGATGTCGTGAACTATTTTACGAGCACGGATATTGAATCGTAACTAATATATTAGGAATCATGAACCAGTTCACGAATGCATGAATAATATTTGATGATTTTGTGAACCATTTCACGAGCACGGATATTGGATTGGAACTAATATACTTGGAATCATGAATTAGTTCACGAGAATTGAATGGGTTCATGAATAAAATTCCGAATTTCGTGAAATAGTTCACGAAAAAATAGCCAGAATATTTCGATGTTGTGAACTATTGTTCCTATAACTATGAAAAAAATCATGAGTCAACCTTTGGTTTTATGAATAATGTTCATAAAGTTGTGAACTAGTTCTTGGCGGAAACCGTGACCGAAGTTCACAAAACAAAATCAAATATTTCCACAAATGAAAGCGTTATGCGGGCGTTACTGAAGGGAAATTGAACATAATTATAAAAGCCATGATTTTTAGTCAAGGTCCTGTTTTCGTAACGTAAAGAATTCAATTCACGACTTTGGGAACAATTTTTTTCCGTGTATATTTTGTGGTCGGCCGGTTTCTCGTGGAATCCTTCAATACAATCAGGCCACTTGGATAAGCACCCCACCAAGATCCAGTTATTGTTCGAAGTAAATTTATCCTATGTTAGCACTTCGTTTAGCCTACCCATTTGCCTTATGAATCGAACTAAATTTTGAGATATTTGAAGGCAAGGACTTAGGCTACCGTTCTATCAGCCAGCTGAAGCTGAAGCTGAGCTGAATTACGCTTCATTGAAAAAATTACCAGCTCTGTTTTTCCCTTAGATAAATCGATTCCCCTTCTTTAAAGCCCTTTTTGAAAAATTATTCAAGCTGTCTTGCAGTGGTTATTGTAATTTTAGAGTACATGGGTTGACAATACAATCAATTACATTATCAATGTCATTAACATGTGTGTGATTTTCTGGCAGTAAATTGTATAATTAATTATTTAATTTTGGTGAAAGACCACATTCATGTAGATTCAACGAGATTGTAAATCAATGTAAACTGAGTTGAACTTTCCTTTACCTAAGCACACGGATGCCATTTGATCTTTTTTGCCAGACAATTATTCGTTTCCTTGACCCTCCGAAAACCAAGCTGGGTATCTGATAGCAAACCATTCGCGTCAATTCAATTTTCGAGACGTCGTGCAATTTTCTGATGCTGGATAGCATTTCAATCGGTCGATACGAGTTATGATCGGAGTGTGGTTTTACCGGATTTGGAATGGCGATAATTCTCACTTATCTCTTGTCACGCGGGACAATGTTCTACTCAAGAAACTTGTTGAATAAATCCAGCAAGCGTCTTTGAGCTTGAGCTTGAGCTTGTGCGACCACCCCTGGCTGCTACTACGTTATCGATCGGGACTAGCTGCAGTTGCACAGAGAATCAGTAGATAATTATGCTTGGGATTAGCAAAACATCTTTCAATGTGCAACTCCTGGTAATCCTAAAGTGTTTCTGATCAATACCGACGCCGGCCAGGCCCGAACGTAGATCGCAGAAGGAAAGGGAAGGAATGGTTAGTCCGATACTTGCTTTTGCTAGAGGCCGTATATACTACTGCGCACTCCACACGGGAAGAGGATATTTTTGTTAGTAGAGTATAGAAGTTGGATATACTTCTTCTTTACCGACGCCAGAGAGGTGATTCCACTACTTGGACTAGATATCTATCCACCAATTTCATGGACCGAGGACCAACGGTTTTACTTCCCTTCCGAAGGAAGACGTGACCACAGATTTTTTCACCTCAGAAAAATCTCAACGACCTCGGCTGGAATTGAACCCAGGCCAACTGGAATGAGTGGCGGTCACGCTTACCACTCAACCACCGGCGCCGTCTTAAATCCAGCAAGCGTCTTTGGCAAAATCAAAAAGACTCTTCCCCAAGTTTAATTTAATTCAGTTGTATGAGAGGAGCGCAATTGAAAATTCCTTCATTATCAAGGGCTAATCAATAGATTCGTTACTTGTGGGAGCATCACAAATGTTATTCTACGCAGGAGAAGAATCTAGACAAACTTTCATGGCAAAATTAAATATACATCGCTTCCTAAAAACTTCGTTTTCGCTAGTCCCGTTTCGATCTCTCTTTCTTCTGGTTGTGATCCAAAGAATACTCAGTCATGTTTCTCTAGACAAATCATCAACGAAGCGGCTCTAATAACTAAACTTCTTGGCTCGACGTAGACTGACATATCTTTTTTGCAATATCGCATATTTTTCAAAATTCATGCGTCTATCCCCTTGTTTCAAAAATTCTTTGTAAGCAATATGTCTAACTTCATACGCATCAGAGCACTCCTTGTTCCACCAAGAATTAGGAGCAAGGAGCATTTATTCTCTGGTAATACGATTATCAAAAAAAACCTGTTTTAATCCACCTAGCGGTGCAATTGTGCCTTTCTCATTTCTCTAAACTATGGCACGGAGGCTTTTTATGTTCAACATAATTGTGGAAATGTCCATTACATTCTTAGTACACTTTGCACTTATACACAATGGCATGCCAGCCACGAACTTGATGAGCTACGTGTCGACGGTGAAACACTTGAAACAAAAAAATATCATACTCCATTAGCCTAATCAGCATTAGATCAATGTTATCTGCTTGCTAACTCATTTTGTCATGCGGGGATGGGTATGTGAGGAGGGCGAAAGTCCCATGAACGAACGACTCCCCAGCTTAAATTGGTATGCTTTGTAATATAGTGGTGGTTTAAAGATGATGGGGTTGAAGAGGAGGGGTATGAGGTGGTGGTATGAGGGGTGATTTAAGGAGATTTTTAAAGGAGGGGAGTGAACAGTAGAGGGGGGGTGTAACCCCTCTCCGTAAACCATCAACTACGCCCCTGTTAAAATCCAGAAACCTTATGAGAGTCGAAAAAAAAATTTGGCCGGGATTAGGTTGACGTTTTTCAGAGTGATTGCATAACCTTTCTATATGAGAAAGGCAAAAATGTGCCAAAATCCAAAAAAGTGAATCTTCGTCAAAATTTTTTTCGAGTTTGCATCAAATCTCGACGTTTTATGCACCTTGAACACATTTAGCATCAAAAATAAAAATTCTATTTTTAATTTTTCCTATAGTTTATATGAGAAATTTTTGTGTGGCCGCACTCTGAAACCTGTAATTCCGGAACCAGAATTCCGATCGATCCAAAATTCAATAGCAGCCGATGGGAAGGTTGCACCTTTCATTTGAGACTAAGTTTGGGCAAATCGGTCCAGCCATCTCTGAGAAAAATGAGTGACATTATTTGACACATACGCACATACATACACACACACACACATACACACACACATAGGTTGATGTTTTTCAGAGTGATTGCATAACCTTTCTATATGAGAAAGGTAAAACGTCGATCGGCAATATTGGTTTTAAAAACATTTTTTCTTGGATTCCAGTTAGCATGCAAAGTTGTTCGCTGTTACTTTTCCCATAGCCTGTTGCACGTTTACCTCACCTTCTCACCTAGTTACTACCAAAGACGAATCACCTTAGAACTCTAAGCACTTTGGTTAGGAGGTCGTTTAGTTATTGTCATGCCAGGATTCCCCAACAAAGGAATTTCTCTCGGCACCGGTGTTTGTTTCGTAAGCCAATTAGCTCCTATTTTTGTCACGTTTTAGTCGAACAGTCCTCGGCGGCGAATCTACCCCACTGTGAATTCCTCGGTGGTAGATTTCTCCCGATGCTGATGTTCGTTTCCGTGAGCGATTTACCTCCCCACTACCCCCCGATCTACTCGATCTATTCCCTAGTGGTGGATCTAGCCTACTCAACAGGCCAGTAGGTGCTAAGGTCCATCCAGCGATTCCGGGTGCAACGTAGCTTGCGGTTCACTGGCGCCCGAACGACCCACTGCAAGTTATTGACCGCGGTCTACTCGGTCCAATCCCCGACCGTGGAGCTAGCCTACTCACGAGCTACCCGGTAGAGTGTCGAGGTCGGTCTGGCGATTCCGGTAAAGCCAAACGTCCGGTTCGCTGGCGCCACGACGACCCCAACCCGGTGCTACGGCGCGTACTACTCTACTGGTGTCCGGCGATGGACCTAGTTCACACAGCCGAAAAGTTCCCCGGATGCGGAATTTCTCTCGAAACCCTATTTCAGGTTTCAGAGTGGCGTTCTAGCCAATGGAGCTAGTTTGTTTGTCCCTCGTATACTCGTATACTCGTAACCACTCTATTGTTATCGTTTTATATATGCTCTTCATGGTACATCTCTTGGACGATATTATCGACTGTCACACTAGGCATATCCTTTCGGACTTCTTCGCGCCTAGGGCATCCGAAGACCGCGTGTTCCGGTGTCTCTTGCATGTTCACACACTCCAAGCAAATGGGTGACGAAGCGTGTCCAAATCGATGCAGGTACTTCCGGAAGCATCCGTACCCGGACAAAAACTGCATCAAATGGAAGTGTACCCAAGCAGACACATTTGGGATAAGTCGGTGGGTCCTCCTTCCTTTCTCTGCGTTGTTCCCCTCTTGCTGCCACTTATCCAACGAGTCCGCTCGGACCAGTCTCCTTGCATTACATGCATTTCTCCGCTAGTAGCATTCCACGTCCTCAAGCAGATGGGAATCATCCTGGCAATTACGCATACCGCCTCCGACGACATCGTTCTGTACGCACTCGCGACACGAACAGCTATTTGGCGAAACGTGCTTATTAACTTCATCCGGTTCCTCTTTGAGTTCAGCGCAGCAGCCCAGGCCGGAACGCCATAATGAGACACCCGCCAGGAGACGTCTCGTGTTGCCTCTTGCTCCTCCGTGATTCGACATGATCCTTGCTTTAGTTGTCCTCGTAGCCTTCTCACATACATAGTTGAAATAGCTGTTATAATTTAATCAATCATCGACCATCACACCCAGGAGCTTCAGCGCACGCATCTTCACCTCCTCAAGAGTCTCACCGGTTATCTCCACCTCCTCACCGGTTATCGCTAGGGCAACAACATCGGCCAATGTGACGATCTCAACTCCCCTGGGCAGTTGCAGTGTTAACACTCCATTGTACATTATATTCCGTTGGGCTAAGTGACCCTAATTGACCTGTTCCCCATTTTCGTTTCGTAGACCAGTACTCGGTTCTGAAAATAACTTTTCAGAACCTTGCACAGATAGTCCGGAACCCGCATGCTGTGCAGCGCTATGGCAATCGCCCCCTGCCCCAGCTGGCACTATTGAACGCGTTCTTCACACTGATCCTAACCACGGCTTAGTAGCGATTACCTTTTCTCTTCTGCTTCGATGATTTCTGTGCGCTCGCGATGACTGTGCGGATGGCTTTTATCGTCTATAACGTCTGTTGAGGATGACCCTTTCCAGGAGTTTATTAAGAGTATCCAGCAGGCATATAGGCCGATACGATGATGAATCTCGTGGTGGTTTCCCTGGTTTTGGCAGCAACACCAGTTTCTGGATCTTCCACCTATCCGGAAAGTAGTCATCGTCCAGGTATTTCTGTGGGACTATCCTGAACATGTCCGGAAATGCCAGTATCGCGGTCTTCAGCGCCACGTTAGGGATACCATCGTATCCGGAAGCTTTCTTCGCTTTCAGCCCTTTTGTCACTATAAGGAGCTCGTCGTTCGGGACTCGATAATCACCAGCATTTCCACCGTCTGCATCAACGTATGCTGTAGGCGGCCATGCGGTTAGGTCGTGTTTCGAGAAAAGACTCTCCACGATAATTTTCAGTTTGTCAGCGCGCGTTTCTATTGGCGTCATTGGACCTTTGATACTGGCCATAACGACACAGTCAGCATTGCCCCACGGGTTGGCGTTTACTTATCTGCATAGCTCCTTGTAGCAAGTGGACTTACTTAGCACTATGCCTGGCAAAAAAGAACAAATGGCGTCCATGTTCTTAAACGTAAAACTAAAATTCAACTCAGTTTACATTGATGTTCTCTCGGTGAATCTACATCAATGTGCTGTGGGCATCAAAAGTCAATAATTATTTATACAATTTACTGCCAGACAATCACATACATGTTAAGGACATTGATAATTGTATTATCAACCTATGTATTCTAAAATTACAACAACCACTTCAAGACAGATTGAATAATTTCCGGCTTATATGGAAACTTATTATATGAGCGGACGATTCATTCTATCTTTCCGAAACCATATATCTGAAATTTCATAGTAGTCTATAGGGGTAATATACCTTACATTTCACCAAAGTTTGTGAAAATCTCCAACCATCTCCGAGAAACTGATGTGAGTTTTTTAATTTTGAAAGATGGCCATCTTTCCGCGTACTTCCAAAACCGTTTTTGGCGGTCAATGTGGCCAACAAGATTTCTATGGGCCGTCAGTAACCTAGAACTACAAATGCAAGATGTTTGGCTCCTATTTTAGGGAAAAAAAAATCCTTTTTGCATTCATAGCGCTATCGGTTTGAATGGGAGTTTTCTCTGTGACCACATTCCACAACCTGTAACACCGCAACCGGAATTCGGATCGAAATAAAAATTAATAACAGTTTTTGGGGTTCATTGGGGATTAAGCTTGGTCAAATCGGTCCGGTAATCACTGAGAAATTGATGTAACTGTTATTTTGACTTTGAATACTACCATTGCGGCTTTGGGAACCGTCGATGGTTGCCAATGTGGCCAAAGAGGCTTTGAATGACTGTTAGTGACCTAGAACTACAAATCCAAGCAGTTGTGGTCACATATTGGAAAAATTTTCGCCTTTTGGAAAAAATTTACATCCATCGCCGAATACGTTGAAATCGGGATTTACTGTGTGTTCGTACTCATCACCCTGTAATTCTGAAACCGGATGTCGGCTCAATTAGAAATTCAACAGCAGCGTTGTAACTTTTCAATTCAAAATTCAATTGGAACGTAGTAACTTTCATTTGAGACCAAGTTTGGAAAAATCGGTAAATAATTAGCTGAGAAATAGGTATGACATTAACTTAGAGACTTGGAAAGTTCCCCGGGGGCATCAAGAACCGTCATAGGTGGCCAATGCGGTCAAAGCGACTTCGATGGGTCTTTAGTGATCTAGACACGCAAATCCAAGTAATGTTGCACATATTTTAATATGTATTGCATCATTTGGACATTATGATGGTACCAGTTTATAAGGGAATTTGCTGTGTGATCGTACTCTTCAACCCGTAACTCTGGAACCGGAAGTCGGATCAATTAAAAAAAAATCAATAGCAACCGATAGGAAGGTTGTACCTTTCATTTGAGACTAAGTATTTGCAAATCAATCCAGCCATCTCTGAGAAAAATCGGTGAGATTGTTTGACACATGCATACATACATACACACACATATACACGCACACATTTTTACTCTTCGTCGAAGCAGGAAAGATCCACCGTCGGGGACTATTCCGAGTAGTCCGTAGCGAATCACCGGCTTGAATCGTCGGGGCACCAGTGAACCGGTCGCAATCCTCCACCCGGAATCGCTGGACTGACCTCGGCATTCTGCCGGACTGCATCGAAAGAAGAATAACGCGTCCGTCAACGGTTGCGGGAGACATTCTTTCGTCGAGGAACTCTCCGCCGAGGTAGGCTAGCTCCACCGTCGGGGACTACGCCGAGTAGCACCGAACACAACAAACCACCAGTATAGGGTCGTCGGGGCACCAGTGTACCGGAAGCCACCCTTCAACCGGAATCGCTCGATCGACCACGGCATCGAACTGGTCAACGTAGGAAGGAGAGCATGTAGAATATCATGCCGTGCAGGACTGTTATGGCGGTTATGAGACCAGCGAAATCTAGCGCGAACAGCTAGACCTGGAATCATGTGAAGTGCATTAGCAATTAGGAATCCGGGGGATCAGGCAAATGTCGGACTCCTTTAGAGGAGTAGTGTTCAGAATTATCTTCTCTGTTCAAAGTCCCTCGCTCTAACACACGATGGACGAAATCGGTAGTATGGTCGAACGTTTGCTGGTTTGGCATAAAAGCTTTACCACCAAGTAAAAAAACACACTTTTACCGATCTCGAACAACTGAGTCGAATGGCTCTGCGGGCCGCGGTTAGAAAGTCGAAATTCCGACCGATTGCATAACCTTTCTATATAAGAAAGGCAAAACAATATCCAGTTGTGCACCACAATTAATAATGTACTAACTATTATTTGTGATACACAACTACAATAAATCAATCGAAGACATCCTAGACTTCATAAACTTTTGCTTGGAAGATGTCATCACATAACTCAATTCAAATCAATCAGACATTGGCGGTCATTCTGAACCATTTCTTATAACTAGATATTCTGCTTGGTATCCATAGACTTGTGGTAAGGGCAATCTATAGATAACCTAGACTGGGTGGAACAGAAGATAAGTTACTGCTGGTCCGGTAAACCATATTCCGAAATGCTCGAATTTAATGCAGATATGATTCTATGTCGGAAGAAAAGGTTACTAATGGGGTTTTTCATTGAAAAAGCCCGGGGCAGTGGATTGCACTGGTGTTGCATTTTCTAGCAGTAGAGCAAGCCACTAGACGCGTTTCATTCCCACTTTTGCTAGAAAGTGCAAAACCAGTGCAATCTACTGCCCCGATATAAGAATCAGAACAAAATTCCGAAAATGGGTTGGATACAGTGTAGAACCGGTTTAAAATCCTAATGAAAAATCACAGCCTTTGATACTACAAAATCATATTTAGAGAATGTAGGTAAAGGATCTATTTTGAATCCATCTGTAACTGGCACCGGTGCCTATATCATAGTGTCTTTGCGTTGAGCTTTACTGTCCATAAAACCATAAGAGTCCCATATGAATTTTTTGTTGAAAATGAGTTATCTGTTGGATTGTATTCTGTATCACCACTGAATCACAATGAACAAATAAGATTACCAGGTTTGTTTAGAAAATATCGAAAAAATACCAAACCATGGTTGTCCCATCCATTTGGCTCAAAGAAAATGTAAATCTTGAACAACGTGTTTCTCGGATTGTTGTTTTTCACTATGGAAATCTTATGCTTTTACGTCTGATTGATTCTTTCACGATGTCTATGATCTGTTGCACGGTAGTAGGACATAGCTCACCGAAGTGTATGTTCACAGGTTGAAATACATATACATATCTAATTGCTATATCAAATAGTACCTTTTATGCGAAGTATTGTACTTATACGCTATCAGTAAAAAAATCGTATGGCTTTTTTCAAACAAAGTTGGCGAATCTACGTAGCATAACTTACAAATCACTGATACTTAGGTAGAGCAGAATAGCTTTTATATACACATATACTAACCATGATCGCAAATCACTCCCATAAAGATAAGAATTCCATAGAAAATGGGACAAATGTGCGATCGTTGGCAGTATAATTCACTATGGGTCATCGGTATAGTGTCACCGTCACATAGCATTGTTGGGACATTGAAGATCTAATGGTTATATGAATAGTCAGTCTTCGCCGTGCTTAGTTCCTCTAAATATTTATAATATCTATTGATTGGTTATGCTCAGGACGGCAATGCTTACTGAAAAACGTTTTATATTATTTATTGGCTAGCGAGTGTACATTAGAAACTATTGTGGTTGATTTCCAAAAAGCTTAGCTTAGTTTAGCTTGGGTAGACCGCGCGCGTCGTTTGCTACCATTCCCTGTCAGCATACGACCACAAATCCCACCGTGGTCACTAATGCCGCTTCCATCCGAAACAAATCTGAGTCAGGCTCCAACCCCAACTGCTGTCAAAATGTAGGAACTGACATCGCGGGAAGGTGAGGGATAGGAGTTCTGTATCAGAAGAAAATGGTGGCATAGTGTGGCATCATATTGCACAATAATACAGCTTTGCCAACCTATTCTGGTTGATTTCCAAAAAGTGAAATAAATTATGAACATGTTTTTTTATCAATGTCCGCAATATCACACCAACTCACAACTCTTTGACGATGCTGGAATTTCTCATAATGTGTGATTTATATGATAGATTTGGAAAATTTGGGTAAGATCACTTGCATATGAAATTAGCTCACTGACTCACACGATTTTCTTCCGGATTCCTAAAGGGGATTTTAGCCAGTCGAAATATGCTATCATGTTAGTATAATGTTTTACAACGTCACATTTGATCTCTTTCAATTAGTTTTGTTCATGTTTAGGACGTTGTCTTCAAAAATTTCATCAATTGTACATAAATATCAAAACCATATTCTAGCTCAGAAAAAAAACTAATGTTATTTATGAAAAGCACAGCACAATTCAGTAATTATGTTGAAATTAATGTTACAATCAACTAAGTACCGATATTTGAATGGAAAACAAATATTTGTTATTCATTGTTCGCAACATCGTAGTCAAGATGTAATCCCTGAAATGCTGCAACTTGTGAAACTAACGCAAACGCCTACTAACGTTTATTATTTGTGTTTTCCATCTACTGCTGGTTCATGTATACGCATACAAACAAGCATCCGCGGAGTTTACGATTTGATATGCAATCGATGGAAAATATGGAATTTCCCAATGAAAATCTTAAACTTTTCGTGAAAACTGAATATACATTAGATGTAAATATTACGTAGAATGCTCCAGTATATTTTTTGAATCAATTAGAGCGTATGCACAATGCATAGATAGGTTATGAATAAAATTAGGAAAATCGTAAAATTTTCATGGAAAAGTCGGAAAATTCCATCAAACTAAAGTTCCAATGTGTGCTTGAGAGAAATAGAAACACACTGAAATACTAAAAAGAGTATGTCATCGCTTTATTTTCGAAGATATTAGCGTGGAAATGCAAAAAAGGCAAAAGTTTTTCCGGTCTAAGGTAATGCATTCGGAAAATCGGGAGAATTTTCACGGAAAATTTTAACCAGATGATAGCTGAATAAATTCTGCAGGGACGTATGTTTTTTGTTTTGGGATTTTAGTTAATTTTATCGTCTATTTTCTCGAAAAACTAACTTTTTCCTACTGTTTTGCGGCGCGAGTTACGATGGCCTTAAGTTGCGTTTGAAAAAAATATATTTTTATGCATGCGTGTGCGTTTTAACTTGTTAATCCATGTTTACGGCGCTTTGTAGCTGCATAGGGTACAGAGACTATTGGTTTTCATGTTTCATATTTCGGTTATATGTTTTTATCAGTAAGGCATCTGACAACGTGCTTCTGTAGTTATTGCACTGTTCAGCAGCGTAGTATTTTATATAGGAGAGTACACTCAGGTTTTTTTTACGCGGATTTTGAAATTTTCATTAACGCGTTTTTTTTTAAATTTACGCGGTTTTCATTTACACGGCCTGTATCCCCTGCGTGAAAAATCTGAGTGTAATTGCATCGGAAACAATCACATTCCCAGCAGAACTTTTTGTTTTCTAATTTCAAACACTTTTGTTTCGTACTGCACACAACGGAAAATTTTAAAACAGAACTTACCGTCCCAGCAGCAGTTTAAGCGGGTGTTCTTTTTCGATTCGAATTCAAGCCATGTCTTAAGCGTTACTGGACTTAAAATTGTTTTCCCAGTTTATCCAGTCAGAGTATCTGTTCTACCCTATGTATTTAAAACACAGTTCTAATTGTGTTTTAAAGTATACAACAAATAGAACGGTTGGGTATACTAATTTAAATTTTAAAATAAATCTGTTTTAAATTATGAAAGAAACCGCTGTACCGAAGATAGAATTATGTCAGTCCTATTACCACATAAAACCCCTATATAACATAAAACGCTGGAGAATTGGTTCAATAATACAATGTTTACACTACAGAGTTATAACACGTTTTAATAATTAGCAACAAGAAAAATGTCACCAAGATAGCATAAAAACCCGTTTTAACTGGTAGTGTGAACGTTGCAGAACAATGTAATTTATCAAATAATTTCATTTTTTCCACCACTAATCGATCAAGAAATACTTAACCTTTAGATTGTTTACTTAAGTTCATTAGTACATTATTGAAATTTTAAATGGAAAATGAAATTTCATATTTCATGGAGAATCTGTATATTTCCGTTGGCGGGCGTGGGCTTCCTCATCACAGCTCTCAATATGGAACTTTTCTTTTGAATATATTTTCTGGACAGACCAGCCCATTTTTACTAGATGGATCAGCCAAATAATGCCAATCACCTAGTGAGATACTTTATTAATTAATAGATTACCGTTAAAAGACCTTCAATAAATTATGTTTTAATGGGGAGGGTATATAGCTAATTTTTACATATGAAAATAGGCGAGTGAACAAGAACGTGAGTCGATATGTGTGATAGATAAAATTCATTTGCACGCTCTTGAAAAAGCTACATTTTTAATGTCACCGTGGTCGTGTCCTGTACACAACCCTTTAATTTTTTTATTATTGTTTTTGATTTTTTATTTTGATTTAAATTAAATAGTGCGGTCGAGCATGTCGCTCCCGCAACCAAATGAAACAAACAGAAGGATCACCCTCCGAACACGAATATTATAGGGGAGAAGAACGTGTATCTGATTCGGAGACAGATGATGTTATGGTCGATCCACTTCCCCCACTTTCCCCCAATGCCTCACAGCCCCTCGAGTCAAGGTTTACCAGGATGGATCCGCTGGTCGTTGGGTGGTATACTTTCGGCCCAAAAATAAACCGTTAAACAGCATAACTGTTGCACGGTGGTTGACAAAACGTTACTCGGTCGTAACCGAGATTAAAAAGGTTTAGTCAGATAAACTACGCGTAGTCGTTACTGACTTGAAACAGGCCAATGATATCGTTAGCAATAGCCTCTTTACGCTGGAGTATCGCGTCTACATCCCTTCTCGTGATGTGGAGATCGACGGTGTGGTAAGTGATGCGGGTCTAACTGCCGATGATCTGATGAATGATGGGGCTGGCCGCTTTAAGGACCCTAACCTTCAATCAGTTAAGATTTTGGAGTGCAAGCAATTGCACTCAAAGTCCATCGAAGATGGGAATTACTATCCATCAGACTCGTTTCGCGTAACCTTCGCCGGATCTGCACTTCCGAGCTACGTTGAAGTGGGAGGAGCTTGTCTACCTGTACGCCTGTTTGTACCGCGGGTCATAAAATGTTCCAATTGCAAGCAGCTAGGTCACACGGCCACCTACTGTAGCAAAAAGCAACGGTGCGGTAAATGTGGGGAACGCCATGCGGATGATACTTGCAGTAGGCCCGCTGAGAAGTGTGTTTACTGTGGGGAGAATCCGTACAAACTTCGCGCGGATAAACTGAAGCGATCCGCCAAAGATCGCTCCAGACGCTCTTACGCAGAAATGCTTAAAAGAGCTGTTCCACTTATCTCCGAAAACCCATTCGCTCTCTTGCCAACTGACGATATCGCCTCTAACGACCCATGCAAGGGGCATTCTTTGGCTCTGCTTGGAAACACTAGGAAAAGACCTAATCAAAACTCGCCTGAACTTCCTAGGTAGGTCCTACGTCCTAGGTTGTCCCAAACAAGGGTACAAAATAAAAATAATTCATCAACTGGAAGTGCTGGTACAAATCCGAAGATAATACCTCCTGGTTTTGGGAAATTGAGATACAACCAGGAGTTCCCAGCACTCCCCGGGGCACCAAAAATTTCAAGTGCTCCAATTTTACAGTCAGAAACTCAACCTAAAACGGGATTCCTTAAATTTTCTGACATTGTGGACTGGATATTCACAGCTTTCAACATTACCGATCCTCTGAAAAGCTTGCTGGTTGCTATTCTACCAACAGTAAGAACATTTTTAAAACAGTTGACTGAACAATGGCCCCTCCTTACAGCGATCGTATCCTTCGATGGCTAACTTATTAGGCGGAATCACGGATCTGATCACAGTTTTACAGTGGAACTGCATAAGTATTATCCCCAAAATTGATTCATTAAAACATTTGCTAAATTACAATCATTGTGATGCATTTTCCCTATGTGAAACATGGCTAACTTCTAATATAAACCTCAACTTCCACGATTTTAACATTATCCGCTTGGATCGAGAAGACTCATATGGAGGGTTACTTTTAGGGATCAAAAAGGAGTACTTCAATCGAATCAACCTCCCTGAGACGCCAGGCATTGAAGTTGTCGCTTGTCAAACAACAATCAAAGGCAAAGATCTTTGCATTGCTTCTATTTACATTCCTCCTAGGGCCATGATGGGATATCGAAGATTCTCCAACGTGATTGAACACCTTCCCTCGCCCCGCCTGCTTCTTGGAGACTTTAACTCTCACGGTACGGGGTGGGGCGTACAGGCGACGATAATCGATCTTCGACAATTCAAGACCTTTGTGACAACTTCAATATGACAATTCTGAACACAGGGGAAATCACACGGATTCCTAGACCACCTGCGCAAGCAAGTGCACTGGACATATCTTTATGCTCGACATCACTACGGTTAGATTGCAAGTGGAAGGTAATATCTGATCCCCACGGTAGTGACCACCTACCAATTGTAATTGCAATCACCACTGGTTCAAGACCATCGGCACCAATCAATGTTCTCTATAACCTCACACGAAACATTGATTGGAAGAGCTACGCTGCTGATATCCAAAACTATCGATTCAACACAGGTACTTCCCCCGGAGGAAGAATATAAGTTTTTGTCCAACTCGATTCTCGATACCGCGAGTCAAACTCAGACGAAACGAGTACCCGACGTGAACACCCAAAAACGTTCTCCCAACCCGTGGTGGGAGAAAGAGTGCTCAGATGTGTACGCGGAGAAAGCTGCCGCGTATAAAACCTTCCGGAACGACGGGTTAGTTGCTAGGTATCGAGTGTACGCGATATTAGGAAAGCGATTGAAAAATTTAATGAAAGCAAAGAAACGTAGTTACTGGCGCCGGTTTGTCGACGGGTTAACAAGAGAAACATCGATGAGCACTCTTTGGGGCATGGCCCGACGAATGCGAAACCGAAACAGTAATAACGAGAGCGTGGAATATTCAAACCGTTGGATATTCGATTTCGCCAAGAAGGTATGTCCGGATTCTGCCCCGGCACAGAAAATCTACCGCGCCGCGAACAAAACACCGTTTGCGATGGTGGAGCTCTCACTTGCTCTCTTATCATGTAACAATAAAGCCCCGGGGCCAGATAGAATCAAATTCAACTTGTTGAAGAATCTGCCAGACTCTGCCAAAAGACGCTCGTTGAATTTATTTAATAGGTTTCTTGAGCGTAACATTGTCCCACATGACTGGAGACAGGTGAGGGTCATCGCCATTCAAAAACCAGGAAAACCAGCCTCCGACAACAATTTGTATCGTCCGATTGCAATGCTGTTCTGTATCTGGAAGTTATTCGAAAAAATGATCTTGTTTCGCCTCGATAATTGGGTCGAAACAAATGGCTTACTGTCAGATACACAATTTGGCTTCCACAAAGGCAAAGGGACGAACGATTGCCTTGCGTTGCTCTCAACAGAAATTCAAATGGCATATGCTAACAAAGAGCAGATGGCATCAGTATTCTTGGATATTAAGGGGGCTTTCGATTCAGTTTCTATCAACATTCTTTATGAGAAGTTGCACCAGCATGGTCTTTCACCAATTTTAAATAACTTTTTGCTAAACCTGTTGTCTGAAAAACAAATGCATTTCTCGCATGGCGATTTATCGACATCACGATTTAGCTACATGGGCCTTCCCCAGCCCTCTCCTCTACAATTTTTACGTGAATGGCATTAACGAATGTCTTGTCAATTCCTGCACGCTAAGGCAGCTCTGAAACAGAAATGCCAACAAAAGATCAACTTTTTCCGTACAATAACTGGAACATGGGGTGCCCATCCAGGAGACCTAATCAGGCTGTACCAAACAACGATATTATCAGTGTTGGAGTACGGATGTTTCTGCTTTCGCTCCGCTGCGAACATACACTTAATCAAACTGGAGCGAATCCAGTATCGTTGCTTACGTATTGCCTTGGGTTGCATGCACTCGACCCATACGATGAGTCTCGAAGTGCTGGCGGGCGTTCTTCCGCTGAAAAATCGATTCTGGGACCTCTCATATCGATTGCTCATTCGATGCGATATTCTGAACCCATTGGTGATTGCAAATTGCGAAAGGCTTGTCGAGCTTAATTCTCAGACTCGATTCATGTCCTTGTACTTCGATTACATGGCACAGAACATCAATTCATCTACGTATAACGTCAACCGTGCTCATCTTTTAGATACTTCTGATTCAACTGTATTTTTCGATACATCCATGAAGGAAGAGATTTGTGGAATTCCGGATCATATTCGCCCACAAGTGGTCCCAAATATTTTCTATAACAAATACCATCAAGTCGACTGCGCCAGAATGTTCTACACTGACGGATCAATTCTCGACGGGTCCACAGGCTTCGGTATCTTCAACGAAAATCTTGCTGCCTCATTCAAACTCAATGATCCTGCTTCAATTTACGTCGCAGAATTAGCTGCCATTCAGTATACTCTCGGGATTATTGACACCCTGCCCTCAGACCATTACTTCATCGTTGCGGATAGTCTCAGCTCCATTGAGGCCATCCGTGCGGCGAAGCCTGGAAAGCACTCACCGTATTTCCTGGGGAAAATACGGGAATATCTGAGTGCTTTATCTGAAAAATCTTACCAGTTTACCTTGGTTTGGGTCCCGTCACATTGTTCTATTGCGGGCAATGAGAAGGCGGACTCTTTAGCCAAGGTGGGCGCATTAGAAGGCGACACTTACGAAAGACCAATTTGCTTCAATGAATTTTTCAGTATCTCTCGTCAGAGGACGCTCGATAGTTGGCAAACCTCATGGAGCAATGGGCATCTGGGACGGTGGCTACATTCCATTATCCCGAAGGTATCAACGAATGCTTGGTTTAAGGGGTTGGATGTGAACCGGGACTTTATTCGTACGATGTCAAGGATCATGTCCAACCATTACTCGTTTGACGCGCATCTCCGTCGTATAGGGCTTGCTGAAAGTAATCATTGTGTTTGTGAGAACGGCTATCACGACATCGAGCATGTTGTTTAGCTGTGCGCAGAGTACTGTGTTGCCAGGTCCCAACTAATAGATTCTCTTCGGGCCCGAGGAAAATCACCCTATGTGCCAGTCCGGGACGTCCTGGCAAGCCGTGACCACCCCTATATTTTTCTTATCTATATCTTTTTGAAAACTATCGATGTCCAAGTTTAATACATGTTCCCCTCTCTCATTCACAGTAGAATCTCACCAACCTATCCCTGTATCTACAATATGGCATTGCTTCACGAGTCTTCGGTGCATACCCTTCTTGATAACCGTCTATCCAGAACATCATGGCATACCTCACATGCAGATGATATAGAAAACATCATGACAGCATCAGAGTGCCAATAATTATCCGAAATATCGACCCTCCCCTCGCCCCTGCGAGAACTACAATACTATAACAAAGTGTGCATATCCGCCACAATGATCAATCAGCAAACGACGATGTCAATTATACAATATGTATCCCACTTCCTACCCTTTTCCTTTACTTACATAAGAGGGGAGCAAGCCGCCCCTAAATACGGCTTTCGCTTCCCCCACTAACATGTGACATGTAATTAAAAAAATGAATTATCGGCCTCGTTAAGCTACAGCATTTGGGCCTAAATAAACGTATTTAAGATTAAAAAAACGAGTTTGAGAAATTCAATATTTTTAATTGCTTTTATAAAAAAAATGTGCGCTGTTGGGGTAAAACCGACACCCTTTGGTTAGGGAAAAACCGACACACTCTTAAGATGGTTGTGTTTACTCTCGATTCATTACAAAAGGCTGGGGACCTTTGTGACACTTCAATTACACTATTAGCGCACTATAGTAATAGCTGAAATACACAGAAATACTTTTATTGTGTTTATTTCTTATAAGTCTCTTTAAAAATCAAAAATTGGAATTTTTGCTTATCTAATTCTATCGAAGCTTTTCCTATTTCTGCAAAAAGCTCATCAAACCGAATTTTCTTGGTTTGTCATAGACGAACTTTATCACAATGAGACAATGATATTATGTATACCCCAATAGATCGTTGATAATCAGAGTCCGAACAATCAAATCTGAAAAAGATAGTTTTACTAAGAAGTGTGTGTGTCACTTATAAGTGAATGAATCCAATTAGCAGAAAGTAGAAGGCTTGCAAATCCTCTCTTACGAAATAAAATGACACTGGAGGCTGCAATGATGTGCGCAAGGATTATTTGGAAATACTCATATCAATAAATAATCCTATAGCATAAAATACTCTTATTTATAGTACTACGCTTTCGAACTTTCTTCCCCTCACTACATGATGAAGCAATAAAAAGCACATATTTTGCATCATACATATTCACACTTAATACGCATATATTTATTTTTTTAATAAAGATAAAGATTTTAATACAGTGGAGAGAAAAAAAATTAAAGGGGGTGTCGATCTTACCCCTATAGGGTGTCGGTTTTACCCGCAGTGCCTACAAAAAGTCACTTTGTTTTCCAAGTTTTACAACCAATAATTTTTAATGAAATTAATTTTCCGAAGCGCTGAAAAAATTAAGTCTTGTTAAGAATTTTCTGAAGAAGAATTGTGCGTTAAAATTAAAATTTTATTGGTTTTGTGGCAACTTAGAAAAAGTGTTAAGCTTAAGGTGTCGGTTTTAACCATAATTCCCTATAAGGAATATTGTGGATACTTTGAATCTAAGAAATGCAATGAATATACCACAGAGAACAGACGTCCATCTTCAGCATTCAACTTGTGTAAAATCTCTAACGGTTTGCGAGGTAGTTGGGATATCCAAACCAGATGCGCTACTGTCGGCATGTTTTTTGTGGCTAGTTCGAGAGAATTGACAGCGGTTATTCCTCTACCCAGTCAAACTAGTCCGGAGCCGATTCGGACTTCCAGCATGAATGCCAGCTCAAATACATCAACCGATAGAGAAGGAATCGGTCGTTTTCTTTGAGCAAGATTCCATACTGAATCCATTCAGGATTTCGAACCGGTTCCGGAATGGATTTGACGGATAGTTGGGATAGGTTTGTGTGGCGTCGCTGGTGTTTATCGTATATTAATTCAAATGTTTACACACGTTTCTTAAATATTTTTGTTCGATCATGGATGTCTGTTCTCTGTGAATATACTGTTGATTCGGTACAAATATATAAATGGCAATTAAATAACCAACAATATAGTAAGCACAATGCTCAAAATATTCGAACATATAATATTATATTATAATCATGTAATACATACTAAAAAAAGAATTATTATGAATAAACTGAAAATAATGTGCAAAATTTAATGACAATTATCTAGGATCAAATAAATATATTAGAATATGGATATTAGTTGCTCCTAAAGTACATTCTCGACAATAATTAATGCTCATGAATGTACTTAAAATATGCAATAAATACAATGACAATGCAATGCAAAGCGCTAAATGAGTATAATAATTAATATGGAAAATATTTAATATAATGAAAATAATTAATATAAAGCAAAGGCACAATATGAATTTAAATGTACATAATGTCTCTTGGGCGCATACTGCAAACCTGTAAATAACAAGAAAATTACGAACCCAATGAATATAATACTACACACCTAGAAAATATCGTGTAAATTTACGTCTCCTGACCATGACATATACGAGCATCAAAAATGACATAGTTTTACGTTTGATTTTAATTTTACATGTCATTGAATTTTGCGAGACTCGTAATTTTACTCTACATACGACGTTTGTTTAATATATTGAGGGATGTAATTTTATTGCACTGCGCATGGAAAGTACATCTTTCATGTAAAACTAAACAGGACACTGTTATATTCCGTCGCTTTGTCAATTACGGCTTGTTAGATTGTGGCTAGTTTAGAATTACGTCAACGATGAAATTCAGATTTTTTTGGTGTGTATGTACAAGACCTAGAGTAGATGACATGTATCGAAATCTATTGAATGCTGTGAATATAATAATATGCTGCATCAAAAAAGAATGTGTCGTTAAGAAGAGGTAATGAGAGCCACAGGTGCTACAAACGTTGTGTACCACGTCAAATAGGTCATCACAATTATTCGGCAATTGTAACTCACTAATACAGCACGCCTGTTAATGATAGTTGACGTCTCGACAAACATACGACTACTTATTGTGAAAGAGAAGAGCGGTGGTTCGCATGAAAAGTGCAAAGAGCGTTTGTTAGTCTTCTCTTTATTTGCTCTGAGGTGCATAACATCCCTGTAATTTCGGTTTGGTTTGTTTTGCGCTTAGAAAGTATTAAGTGAACAATTTTACACATTGTAGACTCCTCCCAAGTGTTGAGTTAAATTGTGGAAACAAATACACATTCCATATACACAGTCATACTAATACACACAAAAGCATAATTTTTTTACAAATTAGCTTGATACCGCACGGTTATGGTTGAGGTTAAGAACGGTACGAAATACACAAAAATAGTTAATTTTTCGGTTTTCACGACGCTTCAGCTCCTGAAAACTTTTCTCACTCCATATATGTAACGTGAGTAATGTTTTAAGGTGTTAATACAGGAAGACTCGTTTAGGTGCAATTCAGCCCACCCGCAGTAATTTTAAAGTACAGTTGATTGCTCTCTTTGGAACCTGTGAAATGAAAATGATATAAATTATACTAGAATTATAATCGAAAAGTGCAATCAATAATAAAAGTCCTGCAATCAGTAATTATAGGTAAATCACCGTAATTCTGCTGTACTATTTAACCAGCCGGAGCTGTCTTTTCGTTTCCTCGTCTTAAACGTTTTCTCAGCTGTCATATCCATAACCTAAATTCGTGCAAACACCTCTTCAAAACGGGTTTTATATGAATAAAGCGAACACTATTGTATGTGTATCTATATTGCACTGTCCAATATCGGTGACCACTAACACTGTTGCACCCAATCGCAGAAGCACCATTAGCCTGTCGACCGTCGGTCTCCTTCACTCTATTGCACACGAACGCACAGTGGGGCCGGGCCTGTCAAAACCTCCAAAATTTATTGTCGATTTTAACACCTTTTATATTTTTTTTCTAAATGTACATTACCCAAAGCTGTATTCGCCAAATTTTTGAGTTAATCGACTGAAAATTATGTTGTTCAACGCGGTCTTATTTACATTCAGAGTGTCATCTCATTTAAAAGCGTGTTGAAGGATCTCATCTAGTACAACTGACGTAGAATTTTATCTAGTTTTCAAAAATCATAGTGCCATCTTGCGCCGAAGGTTGATATTTGGACATTTGTAAAATTAGTTTTTTCATGGAGACACATGGTATTTTTTGATTTCATGAAGTTTTCCATTATTGTTCACCGGTGGAGTTCTTTTTCTGAACGCTGCTTGTAACTTCAGAGTTTGGGGCGATTTCCTTGATACAAATATAAGTACGCCTTACCCGAGCAAAAACTCATGGGTTCAAACACCACACAGCCCCTTGAAAAGACCATGAACATGGTCCGTGCCCACTTTCACAACCATCGGAACACCATTAAATGGTCTCAATAGCCCATAAATATACCAACATATGGTTTTTCTATGGGATCTACCGGACCATGACGATGGTGTTTTCGTGGGTTGAACCCATTTCAAACACCCATGTTCAACCCCATGAGTAAGGGGGTATTATAGACTGTACGTTTGCTCAGGTAACCGTCTTGCAACTGTGACTCGTGTTTCTACATTTTCACAGTTATCTGCAGTATAGAAAAATTCAAATAAATACAAGCCAACGAGGCAAACTAACTGCAACTATTATCATATCTTTCCATGAATACTATCTCTTTAGTAGGTATTGGTTGTTAGCTTTACTGGTGACCGATGTAAGGTAAACACGTGAGTGTGGGAAGTGTTCTTTTCTACCCGATTTTTAGTTATTGGCCAGTAATGCAACATTAATTTTCAAGTACAAACTCCCTATTGAATATATCACAATCAACAATCAAATTCAGAATCTCCCTCAATAATTCACTTCCAAATTGATGAAAGTTTCATGCAAAAACGCTCACGCCTCCATTTCAAAGCATACAGATACAGTGCAAAGTACGCTCAGGATGTTTTCGTACAAAAAACCAAGTCAGTACCCACAAGGATTCATATCATTGGAATTGAAAATCAATGGAAAAGTATTGAGCGGCTTAGCTGCAGTATGCATCGTATGAGAAACTGTTAATAGAGCATAGTAGGGCATGATTTGAGATCTTCATTAAAATCAAATAAACCTGTCGTAATTTAATAGCTTTGGCGATAACTGTAAATAAATAAACCAATAAAACAAAAATTTAAGGCATTCTTTCAAACACCTTAAGATATGCTCTCTTTTATAACTATTCTAAACGCATACATTCATAAATTAGTACATGAGGATTATCTCTTAAAGAGCTATGAAGGGATGATTTTTTCTACGATGATATTTTAAGAGCCACTTTTTTTTGTGCCTCCTCTCACTGGCAAGCAGGTAGGAAGGCGAATCAATCTACAATTCAGATAAAGTTTGATCGGAAGGATGTTTTTAAAATGTTTTTTGGTTACCTTCTCTGCTTCTGTGTGCGTGGGACTAAGATTCACACTAAAGAGCCTCTTTACTTCTACTCTTTGAGGTGTGCAGCCATGGAGTAGAATGTACGTATGGGAGCAACACACATCGGAGTGAAAAGGTTTATTGTGAAAGAGAAGAGCGTTTTTACATTTCTTACAAAAGAAATGTATAGGATTCGCTCAAACTTTGAAAACTTTTTCCGAGGCCCGGAGGGCCGAGTCTCATATACCAATCGACTCAGCTCGACAAATTGAGACAATGTCTGTATGTGTGTATGTATGTATGTACAAAATGTCATGTAATTATCTCAGCAATGGCTTAACCGATCTTAATGAAATTAGTTTCAAATGAAAGGCCTAACGTTGCCATTTGACACTATTATTTTTGATTTTCGATATGTTGTTTACTTTCTGAGATATGGGCGATTTTGTCAAAACACAGCAGGTTTTTTGCGAATAACTTTTGAAAATTGCGATATTGTCCAACAAACTTCACATTTATAGAAAGCTTGTTAAAATACCTTTCTAACAAGCTATAGATTGTCTAAATCCGTGCACGAGCGGCGGAGATATTAAACATTTTGTATTTTTAGTCCTCGCTTACCAATTTCCACTAACTAAAAATGAAAATATTTCATACAGAGTATTGCTTTACTGGTGTTTTAGGGGCAAAACTAAACCGATTTTGAATATCGGGGTATGAAAACACATCTACGTGATTCAAGGAATTCGATGTTGAGAACATTTTGTGAATTACCTTTATAATAAATTAACTATTTCTCAAAAATCAATATATAAGTTCACTTCAAAGACAAAATAATGTGTTGATAAAGAAACAGTGAGTTCTAGTATTTATCTTTTGGATTAGGCATTACGTTCAATCATGAGGTAAATGTTGGATGGTATATCAATACACAGATCAACAAGTAATTCACCTAGTAGTGAGATAAAAGATTTCTCATATAATTATACTCGTGACGTCACCGAAAGCAACTGTATGTTTGAAGCCCAAAAGTCTAGCGAAAATTTAGCTCTTTTCCTTGTACTACTCACATTAATTATGACAAGAATGAAAGAAATCAATATATCATAATGATATACCTATAAAAATAATGTCACTGCATTAACCATCATTTGCCATTCTTCACACGCCCCCACCCATCTCTCTCTCTCTCTCCTTCTCTCTCTGTCTCTCTCTTCTATCGCATCTATCTAGCTATTTTTGTATCCATTTCTAAGTTGTGTGATAAGATCTTCTGCCAATCTGAAATATTTATTAATTGTAATTGCGAAGGTTTGAGAAAACAAAACTATTTTTTGTCTGCTGCTACATCAACTCAATTTTAATTCAATTGTATTCAAAGCCTGTATCTACACTATGATTAAGGAAATTCATGGCTATATCCGAAAAATGTTTGGCTTAACTGGGTAATATGAAAGTTTGACGATGAAAATTTTCAAAAGGGACATTCCACGTGCGGTATTCAAACTATTCGTATCTCTATTGAATTTTGAATGAAATATATGCTCAAAGACTGAAAGCTGAAGCCAGCAGGATTGGTCTTGCCATCAACGTTTCGAAGACAAAATACATGAAAGGACCCACCCGAGTTCGGATTGACGGTGACGAAATCGAGATGGTCGACGAATTCATGTATTTGGGCTCACTGGTAACCGACGATAATGATAACAGCAGAGAAATTCAAAAACGGATCTTGGCGGGAAATCGTGCCTACTTTGGACTCCGGAGGACGCTCCGGTCGAACAAAATTCGCCGAAGTTGATTATCTACAAGACGCTGATTAAATCGGCGGTCCTCTCGGCCACGACAGCTGGACTATGCTCGTGGAGGACCAACGCGCCGTTGGAGTTTTCAAACGAAAGGTGTTGCGTACCATCTATGGTGGCGTGCAGATGGAAGACGGAACGTGGCGCAGACGAATGAACCATGACTTGTATAAGCTGCACATTCGTTGTATTGGTACGAACTTCATGAAAAATAACGGATCAAAGACCAAAAATATCCACAAATCAGATCCAGGAAAAGAAGTCACCCAAAGTACCCACTCTCGATAAGGGATGCAACTGCAATGTGTCTTCTAACTTATCGTCGTCCATATTTGGATATACTGAGTAGTTTGCACCATTTCTTTTTCACAGTATTGGTCTGTATAGGACTTATTTATCCATATTTTCTGCACGAGAATTCGGAACGAAGCAATATGAAAGCTATGAGGATGAATGGAAAGAGACTGCATTGCAATCAACTGAATGCACGGCTTTTATGCTATCGATATAGCCTAGACATTTCACACTATTTACTTCAATGCAAATAAAAACTTTGAAATATCTACCTGTCTCATTCACGAATCGCATTCTCCCTGTCGTTCTCTGTTCAAGGGGCTTGAAAGCATAAGTGACCTTGTCTCACTTTACTATATTCAATTGCGTGTTAAAATACTGGACCAGTAAATTCTATTCTGTACATAAATCTTTTTTTTCGGGAATATGTGACCAAAAAGTAAACTTCGAATTCCAAAGCAAATTGAACGTTCCAGGTTCCTGATAAATAATTAAGGTCCAACAATAAAGTAGAAACACCAGATAATCTTAAAACGACGCCGTAAAGTAAAGAAGCATGAAAACAAAAATAATAAAACCAAAAAAGGTGGAAGCCCTAGAAAGTCCATTGCATATTTATTAGCCTTTTCTCAGAAGATGGGATTTTCAAAACATTTCAAAACTTTTTGATGCAATGGTTCTCAAATTCGTACAATCCGGTTTATTCATTTTCTTAATTCAAAAATGTTTTTAACTTCAAATATATGACCGCTTCATTTTAATTAATTATTTCATACCGTATCTTTTTATTCGTTTTGTTCATCTGCGTTCATTTTACTTATTTTATTCCTTTCATTCTTTGGATTCACTCTGATCAGTTTATTCTTTTTGTGCATTTTTCTCATATCATTCATTTCATTGTTTTCATTGTATGCATTTTATTCATTTTTTCCAGTTTATTCATTTTGTTCAGTTTCTTCATTTTAATAATCTGACTACTTTTTCAGTTTCAATCATTTCATCAAAATAATTTATTTGATTCAATTTATTTCTTTATATTAATTTATAACCTTTTACCATTGTTCAATTTTTCATATTAATCAATGCATTTAATTCTGCCAATTTTCTTCTTTTTATTCATTTTATTACTTCAGCTCATTTTGTTTATTTGATTCGTTTGTTTTATTTATGCATTTCATTTATTTTTTACTTTATTCATTTTGTTCATCCATTCTTTTTATTCATTTGATCCATTTCATTAATTTGATTCATTGTATTCACTGGATGAATTAAATCAATTTGATTCATTTGATTAATTTGATTAATTTGATTCTTGTGATTCATGTGATTCATTTGATTCATGATTCATTTGGGTAATTTGATTCATTTGATTCAATTGATTCATTTGATTCATTTGATTTATTTGATTCATTTGATTCATTTGATTCATTTGATTCATTTGATTCATTTGATTCATTTGATTCATTTGATTCATTTGATTCATTTGATTCATTTGATTCATTTGATTCATTTGATTCATTTGATTCATTTGATTCATTTGATTCATTTGATTCATTTGATTCATTTGATTCATTTGATTCATTTGATTCATTTGATTCATTTGATTCATTTGATTCATTTGATTCATTTGATTCATTTGATTCATTTGATTCATTTGATTCATTTGATTCATTTGATTCATTTGATTCATTTGATTCATTTGATTCATTTGATTCATTTGATTCATTTGATTCATTTGATTCATTTGATTCATTTGATTCATTTGATTCATTTGATTCATTTGATTCATTTGATTCATTTGATTCATTTGATTCGTGTGATTCATTTGATTCATTTGATTCGTTTGATTCATTTGATTCATTTGATTCATTTGATTCATTTGATTCATTGGATTCATTGGATTCATTTGATTCATTTGATTCATTTGATTCATTTGATTCATTTGATTCATTTGATTCATTTGATTCATTTGATTTATTTGATTCATTTGATTCATTTGATTCATTTGATTCGTGTGATTCATTTGATTCGTTTGATTCATTTGATTCATTTGATTCATTTGATTCATTTGATTCATTTGATTCATTTGATTCATTTGATTCATTTGATTCATTTGATTCATTTGATTCATTTGATTCATTTGATTCATTTGATTCATTTGATTCATTTGATTCATTTGATTCATTTGATTCATTTGATTCATTTGATTCATTTGATTCATTTGATTCATTTGATTCGTGTGATTCATTTGATTCATTTGATTCATTTGATTCATTTGATTCATTTGATTCATTTGATTCATTTGATTCATTTGATTCATTTGATTCATTTGATTCATTTGATTCATTTGATTCATTTGATTCATTTGATTCATTTGATTCATTTGATTCATTTGATTCATTTGATTCATTTGATTCATTTGATTCATTTGATTCATTTGATTCATTTGATTCATTTGATTCATTTGATTCATTTGATTCGTGTGATTCATTTGATTCATTTGATTCGTGTGATTCATTTGATTCATTTGATTCATTTGATTCATTTGATTCATTTGATTCATTTGATTCATTTGATTCATTTGATTCATTTGATTCATTTGATTCATTTGATTCATTTGATTCATTTGATTCATTTGATTCATTTGATTCATTTGATTCATTTGATTCATTTGATTCATTTGATTCATTTGATTCATTTGATTCATTTGATTCATTTGATTCATTTGATTCATTTGATTCATTTGATTCATTTGATTCATTTGATTCATTTGATTCATTTGATTCATTTGATTCATTTGATTCATTTGATTCATTTGATTCATTTGATTCGTTTGATTCATTTGATTCATTTGATTCATTTGATTCATTTGATTCATTTGATTCATTTGATTCATTTGATTCATTTGATTCATTTGATTCATTTGATTCATTTGATTCATTTGATTCATTTGATTCATTTGATTCATTTGATTCATTTGATTCATTTGATTCATTTGATTTATTTGATTCATTTGATTCATTTGATTCATTTGATTCATTTGATTCATTTGATTCATTTGATTCATTTGATTCATTTGATTCATTTGATTCATTTGATTCATTTGATTCATTTGATTCATTTGATTCGTTTGATTCATTTGATTCATTTGATTCATTTGATTCATTTGATTCATTTGATTCATTTGATTCATTTGATTCATTTGATTCGTGTGATTCATTTGATTCATTTGATTCGTTAGATTCATTTGATTCATTTGATTCATTTGATTCATTTGATTCATTTCATTCATTTGATTCGTGTGATTCATTTGATTCGTTTGATTCATTTGCTTCATTTGATTCATTTGATTCATTTGATTCATTTGATTCATTTGATTCATTTGATTAATTTGATTAATTTGATTAATTTGATTAATTTGATTAATTTGATTAATTTGATTCATTTGATTCATTTGATTTGTGTGATTCATTTGATTCATTTGATTTATTTGATTCGTCTGATTCATTTGATTCATTTGATTCGTTTGATTCATTTGATTCATTTGATTCATTTGATTCATTTGATTCATTTGATTCATTTGATTCATTTGATTAATTTGATTAATTTGATTAATTTGATTAATTTGATTAATTTGATTAATTTGATTCATTTGATTCATTTGATTCATTTGATTCATTTGATTCATTTGATTCATTTGATTCATTTGATTCATTTGATTCATTTGATTCATTTGATTCATTTGATTCATTTGATTCATTTGATTCATTTGATTCATTTGATTCATTTGATTCATTTGATTCATTTGATTCATTTGATTCATTTGATTCATTTGACTCATTTGATTCATTTGATTCATTTGATTTGTGTGATTCATTTGATTCATTTGATTTATTTGATTCGTGTGATTCATTTGATTCATTTGAATTATTTGATACATTTTATTCATTTGATTCATTTGATTCATTTGATCCATTTGATTCGTGTGATTCATTTGATTCGTTTGATTCATTTGATTCATTTGATTCATTTGATTCATTTGATTCATTTGATTCATTTGATTCATTTGATTCATTTGATTAATTTGATTCATTTGATTCATTTGATTCATTTGATTCATTTGATTCATTTGATTCATTTGATTCATTTGATTCATTTGATTCATTTGATTCATTTGATTCGTGTGATTCATTTGATTCATTTGATTCGTTTGATTCATTTGATTCGTGTGATTCATTTGATTAATTTGATTAATTTGATTAATTTGATTAATTTGATTAATTTGATTAATTTGATTCATTTGATTCATTTGATTCATTTGATTCATTTGATTCATTTGATTTATTTGATTCACTTGATTCATTTGATTCATTTGATTCATTTGATTCATTTGATTCATTTGATTCATTTGATTCATTTGATTCATTTGATTCATTTGATTCATTTGATTCATTTGATTCATTTGATTCGTGTGATTCATTTGATTCATTTGATTCGTTTGATTCATTTGATTCATTTGATTCATTTGATTCATTTGATTCATTTGATTCATTTGATTCATTTGATTCATTTGATTCATTTGATTCATTTGATTCATTTGATTCATTTGATTCCTTTAATTCATTTGATTCATTTGATTCATTTGATTCATTTGATTCATTTGATTCATTTGATTCATTTGATTCATTTGATTCATTTGATTCATTTGATTCATTTGATTAATTTGATTAATTTGATTCATTTGATTCATTTGATTCATTTGATTCGTGTGATTCATTTGATTCATTTGATTCGTTTGATTCATTTGATTCGTGTGATTCATTTGATTCATTTGATTCATTTGATTAATTTGATTTATTTGATTCACTTGATTCATTTGATTCATTTGATTCATTTGATTCATTTGATTCATTTGATTCATTTGATTCATTTGATTCATTTGATTCATTTGATTTATTTGATTCATTTGATTCATTTGATTCATTTGATTCATTTGATTCATTTGATTCATTTGATTCATTTGATTCATTTGATTCATTTGATTCATTTGATTCATTTGATTCATTTGATTCATTTGATTCATTTGATTCATTTGATTCATTTGATTCATTTGATTCATTTGATTCATTTGATTCATTTGATTCATTTGATTCATTTGATTCATTTGATTCATTTGATTCATTTGATTCATTTGATTCATTTGATTCATTTGATTCATTTGATTCATTTGATTCATTTGATTCATTTGATTCATTTGATTCATTTGATTCATTTGATTCATTTGATTCATTTGATTCATTTGATTCATTTGATTCATTTGATTCATTTGATTCATTTGATTCATTTGATTCATTTGATTCATTTGATTCATTTGATTCATTTGATTCATTTGATTCATTTGATTCATTTGATTCATTTGATTCATTTGATTCATTTGATTCATTTCATTCATTTCATTCGTGTGATTCATTTGATTCATTTGATTCGTTTGATTCATTTGATTCATTTGATTCATTTAATTCATTTGATTCATTTGATTCATTTGATTCATTTGATTCATTTGATTCATTTGATTCATTTGATTAATTTGATTAATTTGATTAATTTGATTAATTTGATTCATTTGATTCGTTTGATTCATTTGATTCTTTTGATTCATTTGATTCATTTGATTCATTTGATTCATTTGTCTCATTTGAATCATTTGATTTATTTGATTCGTGTGATTCATTTGATTAATTTGATTCATTTGATTCATTTGATTAATTGGATTCATTTGATTCATTTGATTCATTTGATTCATTTGATTCGTTTGATTCGTTTGATTCATTTGATTAATTTGATTCATTTGATTCATTTGATTCATTTGATTCATTTGATTCATTTGATTCATTTGATTCATTTGATTCATTTGATTCATTTGATTCATTTGATTTATTTGATTCATTTGATTCATTTGATTCGTGTGATTCATTTGATTCATTTGATTAATTTGATTCGTTTGATTCATTTGATTCATTCGATTCATTTGATTCATTTGATTCATTTGATTCATTTGATTCATTTGATTAATTTAATTCATTTGATTCATTTGATTCATTCGATTCATTTGATTCATTTGATTCATTTGATTCATTTGATTCATTTGATTCGTTTGATTCATTTGATTCATTTGTCTCATTTGAATCATTTGATTCATTTGATTCATTTGATTCATTTGATTTATTTGATTCATTTGATTCATTTGATTCATTTGATTCATTTGATTCATTTGATTCATTTGATTCTTGTGATTCATTTGATTCATTTGATTCATTTGATTCGTGTGATTCATTTGATTCATTTGATTCGTTTGATTCATTTGATTCATTTGATTCATTTGATTAATTTGATTAATTTGATTCATTTGATTTATTTGATTCATTTGATTCATTTGATTCGTTTGATTCATTTGATTCATTTGTCTCATTTGAATCATTTGATTCATTTGATTCATTTGATTCATTTTATTCATTTGATTTATTTGATTCATTTGATTCATTTGATTCATTTGATTCATTTGATTCTTGTGATTCATTTGATTCATTTGATTCATTTGATTCATTTGATTCATTTGATTCGTGTGATTCATTTGATTCATTTGATTCATTTGATTCATTTGATTCATTTGATTCATTTGATTCATTTGATTTATTTGATTCGTTTGATTCATTTGATTCATTTGATTCATTTGATTCATTTGATTCATTTGATTCATTTGATTCATTTGATTCATTTGATTCATTTAATTCATTTGCTTCATTTGATTCATTTGATTCATTTGATTCATTTGATTCATTTGATTCATTTGATTCATTTGATTCATTTGATTCATTTGATTCATTTGATTCATTTGATTCATTTGATTCATTTGATTCATTTGATTCATTTGATTCATTTGATTCATTTGATTCATTTGATTTATTTGATTCATTTGATTCATTTAATTCATTTGATTCATTTGATTCATTTGATTCATTTGATTCATTTGATTCATTTGATTCATTTGATTCATTTGA
The DNA here is from genome assembly GCF_030247195.1 of Topomyia yanbarensis. Lineage (NCBI taxonomy): Eukaryota > Metazoa > Arthropoda > Insecta > Diptera > Culicidae > Topomyia > Topomyia yanbarensis. Next base: position 133,200,236 of record NC_080670.1, on the reverse strand, counting down.
TTCATTTGATTCATTTGATTCATTTGATTCATTTGATTCATTTGATTCATTTGATTCATTTGATTCATTTGATTCATTTGATTCATTTGATTCATTTGATTCATTTGATTCATTTGATTCATTTGATTCATTTGCTTCATTTAATTCATTTGATTCATTTGATTAATTTGATTTGATTTGATTGATTTGATTCATTTGATTCATTTGATTCATTTGATTAGTGTGATTCATTTGATTTATTTGATTCATTCGATTCGTTTGATTCATTTGATTCATTTGATTCATTTGATTCATTTGATTCATTTGATTCATTTGATTCATTTGATTCATTTGATTCATTTGATTCATTTGATTCATTTGATTAATTTGATTCATTTGATTCATTTGACTCATTTGATTCATTTGATTCGTGTGATTCATTTGATTCATTTGATTCGTTTGATTCATTTGATTCATTTGATTCATTTGATTCATTTGATTAATTTGATTAATTTGATTCATTTGATTCATTTGATTCATTTGATTCGTGTGATTCATTTAATTCATTTCATTCATTTGATTCGTTTGATTCATTTGATTTATTTGATTTATTTGATTTATTTGATTCATTTGATTCATTTGATTCATTTGATTCATTTGTCTTATTTGAATCATTTGATTCATTTTATTCATTTGGTTCATTTGATTCATTCGATTCATTTGATTCATTTGATTCATTGGATTCATTTGATTCATTTGATTCGTGTGATTCATTTGATTCATTTGATTCGTTTGATTCAATTGATTCATTTGATTCATTTGATTCATTTGATTCATTTGATTCATTTGATTCATTTGATTCATTTGATTCATTTGATTCATTTGATTCATTTGATTCATTTGATTCATTTGATTCATTTGTCTCATTTGTTTCAATTGATTCATTTGATTCATTTTATTCATTTGATTCACTTGATTCACTTGATTCATTTGATTCATTTGATTCATTTGATTCATTTGATTCATTTGATTCATTTGATTTATTTGATTCATTTGATTCATTTGATTCGTGTGATTCATTTGATTCGTTTGATTCATTTGATTCATTTGATTCATTTGATTCATTTGTTTCATTTGATTCATTTGATTCATTCGTGCCATTTGAGCCAATATATTCTGATTCCTGATTGATTCATTTGATTCATTTTATTCATATCTTTAATTTTATGCATTTCATGTTCAGTTATTCGTTTTATTTCATTCAATTTGTTAGTATGAGTTAATTTAGTCTATTAATCTTATAACTATTTCTAAATATAATCTTAATTTTTATTTAATAACCTAATCTAATTTGATTCGTGTATATTATAATTTTGGTTTACATTAATTTTTCTACTCATTTCATGAATTTAAAAACCTATTATTTCATTTTTTGCTTTACTTTTTTATTTCGTTCGTTTTGTTGATTTTTATAATTTATTCAGTTTATTCGAGATTTTATTCGTGCAAGACTAGACTGTTTTCATCCCACCTCTAGTTGGGTGCCTACTTCTCGTGAGTTCTGCAAACTAATCCAATAGTGAAATGTGTAAGAAATGTCTCATCTCACTGCAAGGTGGATTAAATCGGTTTTTATTCTTCTCTTTATTTGCTCTGAGGTGCACTACATCCCTGGTTGGAGAGAGTCTGTGGCCCAACGAGCGAATCATGACTGTAAAGGAAACCAAGAGTACTTATAGGGGCTTTGTTTTTTTCGCACTTCTCTCCTGCCCAAGACCACCAATCATTAAAACATTGTGAAAATAGATGCTATTAGACTGTTATTGGTACACTTCGTATTTGTTGTGTTATCGGTAGTGTTTGTAGTACTATACGCTTGAAGATTATGAGTCTTATTCTTACCATCACCTCACCTCATCCTACTAATCGTCACCTTACTTACCAGTCATCTCACTTACGACGAGGTATTCCAAGACTCGCTTCAGGTAAGGTGACTGTTGAGTGACCGTCGTCACCTGGGTGTTTCTCAGAATCGTAATATTTTAAGTCACTTCACGGAAATTGTAAAATGTCTGCTAGAATCACCTGCTGTCACTTATTCGGATATTTCTAGGGTGCGTCGTGTTGTCTATCAACAGGCGCAATTAAGTATAATGTAATAAATTATTGATTAAAACCATTTTTTATTCCTAGATGGCGACTTCCGGCTACCACAAAGCATTGAAAACAACCATCAATAGGAGTGTCATTTGAAAGATAGTAATTAGTAGAAGACGAAAATTGGTTTATTCTGGCACCATTTTGAAATCCAAGATAGCGTCTTCCAGTTACCACACAACATCCGCAAGTAAATGTATCTCATTTGAAAGGGGGCAAGTAAATAGCTGACGAAAATCAAAGATCTGTAAGCGGCGGAATCCTTCTCCGTGAAGTTTGTTTAGATTATCGAGTTGCCGCAATTTTTTTTTTCGAATTATAAGTTGATAAACCTTAGAGAACTCCACTACCGCCAGAATACAGTCAGCATAACTTAAAACCCACAGGAAGGCGAAGATATTGGTGGGCTGGCGATCAATTTCATTGGCACCGTGTCATAACGTCTGAAGGGTAGTGCGTCAGAACGTCCGGGACAAAAAAACAATCAACAACAAAAGATCCGAAACCATTCTTGTGCCGTAATTTCCAAAAGAGGTGCTGCGTCATAAAGTCCGGGATAGACTCGTAGTTACGGATATTTTGACGCATAGGCTCTGCGCCACACTGTACCAGGTCATAAGGTTCCAAAATGGAGTGCGTCATAACGTCTGAGACATTGTGACGCACAAGTGATGTGTCATAGAATCCACAAATGAATGTACGGCATAAAGTCCGGGACCTAATGACGCATATTCTTTTTCAGATATTATATGGCACCCCGTGTGCGTCATAATGCCCCGGGCGTTATGACACTGTCGTTTTCGGATTCTATGTCGCAATAAAATCTTGGGCACTGTTACGCACCCTTTGTGTCAGAAATTATAACACTCAGCTACTGTGTCAAAACGTCCCATGTCATAGCGTCCCACAACAATGAGCGTCATAAAGTCCACGACATTATAGCGTAGAAGTGTGTGTCATAAGATCCGAAAGCAAGAATGCGTCAAGAGATGCGAAGTCATCCTTGTGTCACAACGTCCGAAAGTAGCCTTGCGTCATAATATCCGGGATCTTATGACGCACACTGATATTGGGGTGATATGACGCAGAGTTATTGAGTCATAAAGTTCGGGATAATATGACGTTCCAATTATTTCGGATATTGTGACGCACAGATACTGATGCGTCATAACGTCCCAGGTCATACCACTTTGGGACATTATGACGCAGTCCTTACACGTCACAATATGCGAAACTATAAGTGCGTCCACAAAATCAACTGCGAGGTAACATCGCAAAGTGAACGTGTGTCATCTTGTCCGGGACATTGTGACGCAGGGCTACTTTCGTGAAATAACATCCGAAATTGAATCCACCCTTCAGACGTCAACACGGTGCCAAGTGCGCTATTGAATCCTGGACTTTATGACGCGGTTACTCTGCATCCTAACATCCCAATACAGTCGTGATTCGTTGGTTGGGCCACAGCGTATGCCCAACTAACGAATTTAATTCGCTAGTTGGACCGACTGACAAATGACAAAAACTCTTTAAAGAAGACAATAGTAGTGTAAAAGATTGTTGGATAGATTCTCAAAGTCAATTTGACATGAGATTTTGACGTTCAGATGCTTTTTAGTTTGACAATGGTCCAACTAGCGGAGGTCCAACTAAAAAACGGTCCCGTTAAAAAGTGTCCAACCAGCGAATCACGACTGTACCGTATGTGTCATGTAATCTTGGGTATTATGACGCAGTACGAATTTTGGATGTTGTGACACTAAAATGATTGCGGACTTGAAAACGTACATTTACTTTCGGACCTTTTGACGCATCCATAGGAGAAGAGGATGGTGGTGGCTTATTTCAAGCTTATATGATATTCTACTGAAGATTTCATACAAGTTGCTTGGTAAAGCTTACGAGTTTATAGAGTGTTGTTACACTACCGTGGGAAACCTGAAGTATTCGAGCCTAGGGGCAAACAAGGAAAACATTTTACGTATCAAGGTATCGGCTGCTATAAACGAATTTTTATAATGATCTGTAGTATCAGAATAATCGTATAACAGATGGATTTGTACATCCACATTAGGAACGACCTATTTTTTGTTTGACTGAATAACTCAATGGTAATTTAACTTATTTTGATTGCGAATTTGGCGACGCCAAAAAGTAAAGTGATCCATTACAAGTAATGTGGTATTACACACGTTTTCGATTATTATCATACGCAGGCATTGTAATTCTCTCTCACTCACGCGAGAAGAGGCTTATCCGATGTCCAACTTTTCCGAGATAAAGTCCACATAAAACAAGATAAATTTGTCGGGGGTGGGCGTAGCGTATTGGAAAATCGATTGCCTTGTACGCAGCGCACCTGGGTTCGAGTCCCGACCCCGCACATAGGGTTAGAAATTTTTCATAAGAGACTTTTCTAACCCGAAGAGGCGAATGACCTTAAGGTTAGAACCTCTATAATCGAAATAAAAAAAATAAAAAAACAAGATAAACTTCACGAGAATTCACATTGTTACTTGTTTTTTTCTGTAGCGCGTTATTAAAAATAATGACGTGCCAATTTAGAAGCGCTTCCATTTGACCGGTACAGTGCTTTCAAGGGGTTACAGCACTGTAGATTTTTTAAAACATTTAATTTTTATTTATTGGTTGAATTTTGTTTACTGGTGCTTTAGGCATGCTGAAAATGATATTCCAAAAAATGAATCGCGAAAACAATAAATAAATATTCAAATTTTTTGCAACGCCTCTTATGTATACCCCGAGTATACTGAAAACGTTAACCGTGTTTTCCTCGATTTTTTTTTTGATCTGGCCGGAAATGTAACTCGAACAAATGATTTTTGATCAGCCTAAATTTTTACAGCATGTTCAAGATTACTTTCTCCAGCGATGTACGTGGGATTTAATTTTTTCATTGCATAATTTTTAATAAGCAATTTGGTGTCGATTTTTAACACATTTTCAGCGTTTTTCGACTAAAAAATGTGCCATTTCGCGAAAAATCAAGACATAGAAAAAATCTTACGTACGCCGCTTCCTGTCGTTCTAAGAAGTTTAAAAAGCTTTGGTTTTTGGCTCAGGATAAAAAATTACGGGGCATAGAGTTCCGGCCGTGGACCCCTTCCAAAAAAACTCCCCGTCGAGAAAGCGCTGCACAGCTGCCATCTTGTGATGAAATTACTCGAATAAATCATTTTTTGCAATTCATTACTTATGTTATATATCTCATTAACCCTCCGGAAGTCGCGCTTATGGCCCACTGAACGAGCAGCCGCTGATGCTTTAAGACGATTTCGCTAGATTTTCAGAGCAGCGTGCACTGCCGGAAAGCTAAACAAGATCTCGATTCATCTCATTATTGCGTCAAGATAAATTCCAGAAATGTGCCTATTTTTCGTGCTCTATAGTCGTGTAACCCCCCAATAATTAGTTCTGGAATCTTTTGACGGCATTTTTCTTCTGTACCATCATTTAAATAAATTAGTTGGTTTTCTCTCGAATTTCCACGCGATGGAATAATAAGAAAGAGAATTAAAATTAAAACCTAACATGTTCGGGTACGAGTATAGCAAAGAAGTTCAAAATGGCAAATCCACCTTCTTTGCAGTACATACTAAATTGTTCCAAGGAACGTTTATCTGTTTACTGTGATTTTATAATTTGTAAAACTTATAATATTAAGCTTATGTATCAGAGGATGTTTATGACCTCACCGAATAAAAATCTTCTTGTGTAAACCGTGTAACCCATAGTTGATTTCGTGACGTGAGGATGTGCTTTTGTTTTCATTTCGATCCGAAAAAGGAATACGATCTACGTTTATCCCAAAAATTTACGTAAACTTCGTATTCTATACATATATTAATCAATTCACCTGTATGTATTTGTTTGGGCCTAGGGGTGGGCCTTGGTGTGGGAAATTTGCAGCTTGCTGTTGGTGGCTGGCTGTTTACACTTGTCCGCAGACAAATAAAACTCTTGGATGGACCACCCAAAGCAAAACCACAAACAACTTTAGCGGACTGTATGTTGGAAAACCACTTGCTACTGGATGTGATTAATTAGAATGAAAAGCACTGTTTTACACTTTACTCTATTTGTATTATAATTTTCGATTTGTACTTTACACTTCACTTGTTGGATTAAAACTGGTTGCTGCGATGCGCAGAACGCGCGTACTTATATTGCACGCCACACGTTCTAGAAACGCGTGGCTCATCCGCGATGCTTGTCGATGCCATGTCACACATCAATTATTGTTTTTCGTCTCCTTTCCGCATCGGGCGATTGTATATTTGGCTCATTCACGCTTGCTGAGAATGATGCATTGCCGCACGTATCGCTGCTGCTGCTAGTGTTGTTGTTATTGCTATCTGTGTGATGATCGTGCGCGAATGGAACATTTGGCGTTCATTCGAGAGTGTTCTTGCTAGTTGGAAATGTTGCTCGATTATAATGAAATGGTGTGGACAATTTTACTTGGCAGTGATTAGCGTTGAACAGAGGCGCGAACAGTATTCATGCATACACTTCGAATCGAGTACACTTCCATGATTTTTATTCTTAGTCCAATTAGGTGATTCAAATTTTCTGATAAACAGAAATATAAGATTTTATTCAGGATGAAATAAGTTTTTATGGATATTTGGTAATATTATATCAGACAATACTAATTATCCTCAACATATTCCATTTTCTTCTCAAAATTTATCAATTTCGAATGCTCTAGTAATGCTAACAAAGTAAGTACGTAATAGTTTAATAGTTCTGCACTTTAGGTGTGAGTCGCATTTTAGTCATGCTTGGGTCAGTAAAAGCCAAATATTTTACGCTTTTTTGGCTATTCTCGAGCGACGTAGCGATACAAAAAAATATTTCGTTCGAATTCTAATATAATTTTTTTGAAAATCTACACTTGTACTGCATTACAACGATAGCATTAGTTAGACTAATAATATAGTGCAATAAAAGCAGGATGTTGAAAGTTGTTCTACGTGGCTTATGAACTGCCCTTGAAGTTTAATTGCAAATATGGGAAATCGTTCAACGTATCTTTGGTATGTGTACTTGAGTGAAAATTCTGCTAAAAATCGATGAAAAGTTCTGTGGGCGATGTCAATATATTAAACAAAAGCTTTGAATCCCAAAAATGATAAAAAATGTTAAGATTGTTTATTAACCAATTTATGTATGTGAAACTTCTTGTACCATTACCACTACCATGTATCATTAATGTAGCCATTGCTAATTACGGCTTCTATGGGACATGCCAACTATAGATACATTAGCTCAACTATATGTGCAAGGGAGCTCAAAATTCGACGCAATTTTTTTCAACTGTTTTTGAGCAAATTTCCAAGCTTGCGATTGGAACTTTTCATTGTTCCTTTCCTAGTACCTTTTTGATAAAACACTTCATTCAAGAAAGTTATAATGAGGAATAATTTATCACACAAAAATCGCTTGTTTAAGCTTGAGGAAACACCTTACTTGTTACTTGAAAATACGAAAATTTCATAGAGATTGACAGAGATTCCGACAGATACTACCAGATACCTAATACTTTGTTTTGCTGTTGATATTACATGCAATGAATCCGTGCATTATAATTACGGTCTAAAATACTAACTGACGCAAAAATCTAGAATACGTATAATAAACATTGTTGCTGCTGACCCATTTATAACATCCTTTTATGGAACACAAGGTTCATTGTTCATTTAAAATAAGCGTGAACACTAGTGGCCTTTTTTCTTGACCCCGAAACTGAGCCAATTTATTTCGCTCATTGACGCGCAGAATCCCCTTCCTAGCTCCCATGCTCTTGAAATATTCGCTTTCGCCTGCTGTTTAAACGATTTCCACGCAAAATAATAGACAAATGAACAAATGAATAACGCGTGTACGCTCAATTGTGATGTTGTATGTAAATTAATTATCGCCACAAGCGTATACCTAATTTTACTGAATATGTCAACCCTGTCGACGATATCTATGATTTCGGATTAAGGTATAGGATTAAGTTATAATAAAACTATTAATACTTATAACACGAGTTTGCATATCAGGTGCCCCTGGTCATTATAAAACTCTCTATACGATGATACGTAAAAAGTTTTCCCAATTTGCTCCGAGGACCGAGTACTTTTAGTTTTGCAGGTAGTGTAACAATACTTTATAAACTCGTTCGCTTTACCAAGCAACTTGTATGAAATCTTCAGTAGAAAATCACATAAGCTTGAAATAAGCAACCACCATCCACACAACACAACGCAACATCCTGTGCAAATCAAATCAATCTCACCCGCACTTCCGCTTGTAAGACGAAAACAAACCAAAGATCACACGCCAGTGAATACACCACAGCGACTCTGGGGCGCAGAGCAAGAGAGCACGGTTATCTCGCACCCAACTACCTCAACACCAGCGCACACTTCAAATCGGTCTATACAGCTCCGAAAGAAAGAGCGTTCTGCTTTTTCTGTGGTGTGTGATCATTGTATCCTCTGTGTAGGCATCACACTTAGGGCATGTTCAGGAGTGTTTCAGTTATAGATGCATAATTTTGACAGTTCTATAATATAAAACTGAAAATTTTAAAACTAGAACTTGCTGTCCCCAGCAGCAGTTTTAGCGGGTGTTCTATTCAGTTTAAAATTCATGTCCCGCCATGCATTAAGCGCTACTGCATTCAAATTTATTTTTCCCCAGTCTATCGGGTGTAAGTGTCTGTGCTGAGTACTCTTCATGTATTTAAAACACAGTTCTAAACGTGTTTTAAAATCAGCAACAAATAGAACGGCATCGTATAACAGTTTTAAATTATAAAACAAAACTGTTCGAAATTATAAAACAAAACGCTCTGCTGGGGATGTGAATGTTTCAGTTCCAGTTCTACTTTGAAACTCCTATACAAAATAAAACGCGGGTGCGTAATAAGATCCGAAAATAAATGTGCGTCATAAAGTTCGAGACATTATGACGCACATCCGTTTTCGGATAATATGCCACAGTCTGGTGTCATAATGTCTCGGACGTTATGACGCACCACCCTTCGGACGTTATGACCTCACACGTAATGACACAGTGCCAATTTAATTGAATAGTTTGACATATATACGTGGGCACTGAGCCAACCAACCAACAAATCATTACGAAGACCGGAAAACTTTGAATAGATAAGTTAGATAAATAAGAATTATACTAGATAAAATTATAATAGAAGCGATGTGTATAACATGAGTAGAGTAATTGGGTAGTAGCTAAAATCCCAAGAGATATGGGTTCTTCATAAGCTTTGGAGCATGCTCCATAAGATTATGAAACCACGAATCGCGTTATGTTGTGAAGACCTCACAGTTTTATAAAAAAAATCATAGCTCATACGCTGCAAGAGTCGCATATCCCGTTGGTGGTTCTTTAGCATTACCAAGCGCCGACACCCTTATTTCGGATATTCCGGTTTGCCCACGTCGGTTAGCCGAAGACCAAGGCTACAACCATCATTAGTGAAGTTCGACGTATCAAGAAGTCTCTCAGCGAATGACCTCCACGTTTCATATGACACCCATATGATAATCGATTTTCAGTTTTTCGTGGTGATAGGAAGCCGCCATCATCAATTTCCGTCTTCTACTGCTGGCCACTTTTCAAATGATACCCACATTGATGGTGGTTATCAGTGTTTTGTGATAACCAGAAGCCGGCATCTTGGATTTCAATATAGCGCCAATCATTAATTTTCGTCTTCTACTAATCATTGCCTTTCAAATGACACCCAAATTGATGGTGGTTTGCAGTATTTAGTGGTAACCGGGTCGCTGGGTTACAAACTGACTTGAATCAATAATTTATCATTTTATACTTAATTACGCCTGTTGATAGACAACACGTTGCACTTTAGAAATATCCAGATGAGTGACAAATGATTCTAGCAGTCAGCTCACCTAAAGTGAGTTTCGGAATACCTCTTCGTGATTGAGGTGACTGGTAGGTGAGGTGACGGTGAATCAAATGAGGTGAGGTGAAGTGACGGTATGAATAGGGCCCTTAATCGAAGCCACTTTTATTTTCGATCGCTCATGTTTGACTAAATAATTCTCTTGTGAATAAAAATCATTAGTTAAAAGCTGGGACGGGACCTGCGGATTCGTGTTTTCTTATTCTTTCTTTGTGTTTGTTATATCTTACTTCTTCGATTCACACACACTAATACTTGGTGAAGTTCAAGAAATGATATGACTTTTTTAAAGAACAAACAAGAATTGAACTTTCATTTTTTTTGTGAATCCATTATCATGAAGTGCAAGGTCAAAAATTGCGGTCGTAGTAAAGCGAAAAATCCGGAGATGGCTTTTCACCATTTTTCGGTGAATCCCGATTTGTGAGAAGTGGGAGAAGTTCACAAGAATTGATGATCTCGAAATTAATGAAAGCACTATCATCTCCACTATCATTATTGATCTAATGATTAATTTATTGAAACATTTGTAAAAAAAAGTTAGCATTTACTTCATTTCAAATAGAATACTCCCCATATTAATCACTCTGACGACAGCCGGTTCAATCTGACATTTGCGTGCTGGATCAATTTGACACGCGTTTTTTTCTTTCCGCAGGTCCCGTCCCAGGTTAAAAGTATGAGTTGTATTTCAAATAATTTGGTAATTATTTGATCGACTCTCTCGCTAAATACAAATAAGTTAAAAACAGGAAATAGAATCAGAAAATAAGCTGATTTCTCGCTCTACGTGATAAAAATAGACATTGTTAACAGTAGTTTACTGAAACATTTTCTTGTTTTGGATAAAGTGCTGCGGTGAATTCATTGATATTAACCAATCAATCTGATATGACTAAGACTATATTACTCGAAGAAGCTAACCCGCTTTTCAAATCGGCGTTTCACTCATCGGATGCTTCGGAAAAGAAAGTCTCTACTTGAATTGAAGTTGGTGGTGCAGCATCACAATCCCTATTGGTAGCATCTGGTGCAACGACTGTAAGTAGTGTAAGTTCACTACTCGAGTTCTTGTTTGCCCAGCGGACCTTCCTTTTCGTAATAACAAGAAAGTAAACAAATAAACTAAACTTACCGACTTTTACTTCCTCCACTTCACTGTGGTGTTCACTGGTGAGTCACTCCTGCGGACGGAAAGGCAGGCGATTTCTTCCGACCAGCCGGGACAGCAACGGCCGAGTTCTCCCTATTTGTCTTTGGCTGCGGTCCTTGGCGTTTAGCTAGGGAGTTTAGCTTGGGTCCTTTGTGGGAACCTCCCTAGCGACGTTGGCGACGAATCGTCGGATCGTCTGCTCCCCGTAAACGATCCCGGAAGCCACCGCAGTGTACTTCCCAGGGGAACCTTTGTCCGCCCTGCTTCGTTCTCCTTGACGATTATCTGTAGAGGAGAGCTTGGCTCGTTTGACTTATCCTCTACAACGAAAACGGTCGGTAATTCAATTCCTTAGAGTTTAGCCGATGTAGCGAAAACACTTCTTTTCGTTTAGCTTACCCCTTGATGGCGAATCGACACCGTAATTTTCACTGGTGCCCGAACCACGGGCCGGCACGTTTCGACGGTCTTAGCTTGCCATCACACGCGTGTACTGAAACGGGTTTCTAGTGGCGGAAAACTGTCCTGAAAACTTGTAAACGGACGTCTGTCTCTTACCGTGGTTCGTCACAAACTAGCCTAAACTCGATGGCGGCCTCCGCACTCGACTATCACCAAACACCGCCGCATAGCTGTCATCGCTATGGCACAGCATAGTCAGACCACTTTTGCAGCGAAAGGAGAGCGCTAACCTAACTAAATGCTATGCCATTTATTTACAAATACACCACAAAAATTACTACACCTATCTGGACTAATGACAACGTTGATGGACTATTATTTAAACCAAATTTACATCCAAACATGAACAAGCAAAATGTACAGCGATGAGTTATCCCAGTTAAATTCATTCCGGAACCGGTTCGGATTTCTGAATGGAGTCGGTATGGATTCCAAATCAAATGCAACAACCGATTCTGACTCAATCGGTTTCAGAATCGATTGTTGCATTTGATTTGGAATCCATACTGACTTCATTCAGGATTCCGAATGATTTGACCGGGTAGTGTGCCATTCGAGATTGCGGGTAACACTTGGAAAAGTTAGACGTTACTTTGGAACAGTTTAATGAACAGTGCAAAGAAATTAGCGAAATTAGCGTATTCGATGAGCTTATACGAGTGCCTGATTTATTCGAATACTATATAAGCGGCGAAAAACAACATCTTGAAGAAAGACGTCAGGTGCTATAAAACCTTTATTATAAGCCAACTATGTTCCTACTGGCTCTATAATGATACTGTGCTTAATATAATTTGTAATTAGTTGTTTTATTGGTTACGATATCTGTAAGCTCAGGTCAAAGACATAAGCATAGGAAATCACATCAATACCCAATACATATATATATATATATATATATATATATATATATATATATATATATATATATATATATATATATATATATATATATATATATATATATATATATATATATATATATATATATATATATATATATATATATATATATATATATATATATATATATATATATATATATATATATATATATATTTAACAGTAGCAGTGCGATGAAATATCAACATCTTTACCGCTTTTGCACACAACAATTTTTAAGGATAAATGTTCAGCAATCTAAACTACTGATTCAGCAATTTGAATTTAACCATTTGGCACCAACCCCACCAAAATCCCGCAATTGAATTGACTTATTGACAACACAATAATCAAATTTTCAGTAATCTGTATTTCCAATTTGACAATTGAATTACTGAATTTTCTGCAAAGAGAGTCTGTCTAATATCTGAATTCAAATGACGGAGTTTTTAGCATCTTGGATTATTGATTTTTTATCACCAAAATTAGGTGTGCGTACACAAATTCCATACAAATCTCGCCAAAACTTTACGCAAAAAGCACGTGAAAATCATGTCTTATTTACATGACTGATCACGTACATAATCCAATCACAATTTCATTAGGCTTCATGTAATTCCGGTAAAAGCTACGTGAAAAACAGGGTGGATGAAAACCACCCATGTTTTCGGGTAAATCGAACGTGAAAATCCACGTACCTACTACATTAAAAACATTTTAAATACAACGGAACATCGCGTAAATATTACTGGATTTTACATCGTTCTCACCAAAACTTCACGCCAGAAGTACGTGACAATCATGTCTTACTTACCGGAATCTAAATTTTATTCGGCTACGTCCAATTCCGGTACTACTTAATTAAAAAATAGGGTGGATGAAAACCACCTATCAGGTAAATCGAACGAGAAAATTTTTCTATAGTACTATCTGCCGTTCTACGCAAAATTGTTCCATGTTGCTTTCTGGTCATTTGCACTTTTTTAATCAAACAGTCCTTATTTATGTATATTTTCAGAAAACACATCCAAACATTACAGTTTGTCCAAAGACTTCGTGAAAAAATACCAAATCTGTTTGTCCCATTGTTGATATTCTACGCATAATTGTCCCACTAATGGCGATTTCGCTTGAACCTGAAACTGAGTCAGGTTCTAACCCCAACCGCTGTCAGTTCATATATTTTGACGGCAGTTGGGGTTAGGAACTGACTCAGTTTCGCCTCAAACAAAAACCACATAACAAAAATCCCAAAAAAGTGCACAATAAAAAAAAATAATTACGTAGCGTTTAGTTAAGAAGTACATCACGCTAGATGTAGGGCACTGAAAAAATTGGTGGAAAAATACAGGTTCATTAAAAAAGAGATGGCAGGGGCAATAGCACTGCAGTGAGAACAATCCTGTAAATCTCTTCATCACTATCGTCGCTTGCATAACATGGCGAACGCATCTAGGATAATGAGCCTATTCTCGCAATGTTTCTCTTATCACGCTACCCATTTGAAGCCGTTGGTTAGTGCAGTGTTTGCTATCTTTGTTCAACAAATTGGGTCAAATGGTAGGGCGACAATTGGGGCAATCGATTGGAGCTTTAGTTGCGATCAAACACTAGCATTTCATTGTTTTTAGGCCATTTGTGTTATTAGATTGGTTCTTATGAACGAAGCAAGGTAGTGGATGCCAAATTATATGCACTCCATCGAGTGTAGGCAGAGTAATTAATGGTTTTGTGAGGTGCCCTTCTAAATAGAGTAAAAATCTTGAGCGATTTTCTCAAAACGTCATATCTGCAATAAGTTACTCTCTTTGTTTACTTTCTCTTTCGATGTTTACGGTGTCACTACAGGTATACCTCGATTTAACATACATTTTCCGATTCAATCATGTACGTTAAATCGAATTTTATGTAAAATCGAAACACAAAAGAAATACTTGTTTTCGATTAGAATTATTTTTTTTATTCATCTCACGAAATATTTACGAGGATATTATTGATTGTATCCACCTAACAGTGACATAGAAACCACATATTCACATTTAAACAATTAGATTGCTCTTCTGAACATAAACAACATATTTATCTTAACCTTGCCAAAGTTCGTCGCAAAATTTTCTCAGAATTCAGGATAACTTACAAGAATAGTGTTATTAGCAGTGCAGTATTAGTTAATTTTTTTCACGAGATTTTTTCTAACATCAATGTTGGATTAACCATTGTGTGCATGAAGAGCACAATGCCTAACTTTAGTAAGTAAGAAAATTTGTGTTTCTATTTTGTCTCATCTTTATCTTGGTAGACCAACCCGTCCGTCAGATAATCGCAGAATTCAAAAAGAGAACACTACTTGAGTTCACGAGCAAACGACTAGTCACGAAGTTTTGTAAGCACAGGAGTTCTACTTGCAGAAAAAAACAACCAAATCGAGCCATAGTAGCGCTATAGTTCTCCTTAAGGAAAAAGTTGGATTAAATCATTTTGTGCACGACAGGTACAATACCTCAGTTTAAAAGTCGAACTCATCAGAATGAATAGGACATATTAATTACAATACAAAAATATTTAAAAAAATTGTTTAATCCTTATGTACGACGAGGAGGTGGAATTCACTAGAATGTTGATGTCACTATTATCCATCTCCAAAGTAGCCGCGTAGCATGTGATGTCTAAAGCCAAGAATTGATCCACTTGTTTCCTGCTCCCACGTTGTAACAGGCGACAAAGACGGAAATCTTCTTTTAATTTTTTTGGATCTATCTTCTTTTTTGCCTTTCTCTTATAGAAAGGTTATGCAATCACTCCGAATATCGTCAACTTAATCCCGGCCTGGAGGGCCGTCTGTCATATACCATTCGACTCAGTTCGTCGAATTCGGAAAATGTCTGTGCGTGCGTATGTGTGTGTGTATATGTATGTATGTGACCAAAAATAAGCACATCGGTTACTCAGGATTGGTGAACCGATTTTTTCAAACTTAGTCTCAAATGACAACGTGCTGCTATTGAATTTCATTAAATTCTGACTTCCGGTTCCGGAGTTACGGATTGAAGAGTGCGGACACAGCAAATTCACATTTTTGCCTTTCTCCTATAGAAAGGTTATGCAATCACTCCGATTATCGTCAACTTAATCCCGACCATTTTTTTTGTATAGGTTTTTTGTATTTTAACAGGGGCTTGCAATAGACGATAATGATGAAGACTTGTGTCTTCCATAATTGTCGTCTATTGCATTTTTTTGCAAGAGAAGTCCATAACGATGTTTTTTTTTTGAAAAATGTCCACATGCACTGAGAAATTCACCTATTCAATAAAGCCTGAGAAAAGATTCTTTAGCAGGAATCGAGCTTACGTTCTTTCAAGCTCTAGTTAGTTGCGTTAACATGGAGGAACTGTCATGACTTCATTACAAATTTTCAACAGTTTCGTAATAACCGCTACAGCCCCAATGCCTATTAGTGGGACTCACCGTCCGCCAATATCTCATCACCACGCTATACCTTCCATCAATCATATCTTTCCAGTTCTCTATTTTTGGCTTACACATAAAAACCCATAAAACTATTATCAGGAAATAACTTGAACCACAAATTCGTGTATTCATTTTGTTGTGCGGTATCAAAACAAGAATGTTTTGTATCTCAGTATCTTAAACACAATCTAGCGAAAAACCGAAACTAAATTATGTTTCTTTAAGCATTGGAAGTGGATCATAGAATGAAATTGATATTGATTCTTAACGTTTCGTTTTAGTAATATTGACATTAAAAAAAATTTGCATGTATGTTAAATCGAGGTAAAAATTACGTTAAATCGAAATATGTTAAATCGAGGGTATGTTAAATCGTGAGTATGTTAAATCGAGGTATACCTGTATAACACTTTTCACTTATTTTACAGTACTGATCGAAAGACGGTGGTTTTAACTAGCATATTATGCAAAGAGTTGAGGGATAAATGTTAGTGACCGATTTATTAACAGAAGAGAAAGTAAACAAAGAGAGTAACTCATTGCAGATATGACGTTTTGAAAAAACGCTCAAGAAATAGGTACTTCACTCTATTTCCAGTTTTGATGAAGCAAAAAATCTCCCGAGTAACAGAAAAACTCACGACATACACTTTTGTAAAAAATGAGTTATGAACATAGTTTACATAGATCGTTATGGGACTGACATGCGTAGAATTTTCCGGTTTCCGCTTGATTTCTCGGCAAAACAGTTCCACTTAACATTTTTCGTAAAAACTAACGTTAATTGGATCTCTATAATGAAAAACTGGACTGATTATATTGAAAACGATTGCTATGAATGTAGTTCTAGACAATAAAGCTTTATTTGTTACACCGTTTCTCTCCAGATTGCTTTTTTGAGGTCGCTAGCCGTGCATTGAAGAATGCCTAAAACTCTGAACTAGGCCCCGTCGAGTCCAGTCCGTCATCTGTCCGTCTCGTCATGTCGTGTCTGGGGCTTCCAGGTTACATGCATTCACCAGACGAGACCAGCTTATGCCAGCTTAATTGTGCACTGGTTTCGTAGAATCGAGGCGATCATCGAAATACGAGTGAATGCACTTGGCCCAGTCACCTGACGAACATTTGTATATTTGCGTGTGTGAATGTTTACGTGTGTATGACAAGTGTTGCGTGTTTAGTATGTTACCTTTAAATAATATGTTAATACAAATATGTAATATGTTAAAATAAGACATGTGTAATATGCTACTTGCAGTTTGTTGGTTGTTCCTACTTATCTGATTCAATTGAGTATGAAAGTACCATGCAATAAAACTACTTGGAATCGTCTAAATGCCAGAAAATGATATATATTTACCATTAACGACAATTGCATTCCGTTAGAAGTTTCTCATGCTATGCTGGCCGGGAATGCATGATTGACGTGCGTCGGTAAATTAATCGTACCTTCATTTATCCAATCCGAATGAATCGAATCGAATGCACGGATTGAACACCGGTAAAAAGTGACCAACGAATCCCAAGAAGGATTATCCACTATTCCATCACATAAGCCAGTTCTGCATCCATTCCCTGACCCATATGTCACAAATACTCAGACGCCCACATACACAGATAGACACACAGCTAGCACACAACAATTGTACACTAGTACCAAAAACTACAATTATTACAACACAACTAATAGGGTTCAACTGTTATTTTTTTAATGCGCCTGTGCACGTTGACGAGGTCGACCGATAAATCGACACACAATGACTTCCACTGCGAGCCGTGCTCACAAAGACTGCCGTTAGGGCACCCGAATAGAAATGTACAGTAACAAAACTATGGATTTCGCTGTGACAGTACAGTAATTTTACAATAATTTACAGTGAATTCTAGTGTTATGCTAAAATACAAAAACAATAAACTTTGATGTTTCTACAGTAAATTTCAATGTAAAATTGACTTTTACAGCATAAAAGGGGGGTGGTTATGTATCGTAACGTTAAAAAAATCGATTTTTTTTCCATACATTTTTTTCACGTAAACAGTAAAATTTAATGTGAATTTACTGTATCGGTTTTTTGTTGAACAATAAAATTGATTGTTACTTGAAATTTTATTGTAAATCTATTGCGAGAACTCTGCGTCAAACAATTGTGAAACAGTCATAACTATAATATTAATTGTTTTATGATTGTTTGTAGGGTAAATACCATTGTAAAATTCTACTCGGGCATGTTCACGAGCGTTTTATTTTGTTTAGGAGTTTCAAAGTAGAACTGGAACTGAAACATTCACATCCCCAGCAGTGCGTTTTGTTTTATAATTTCGAACAGCTTTGTTTTAAAATTTAAAACTGTTATACGAAGCCGTTCTATTTGTTGCTGATTTTAAAACAGGTTTAACTGTGTTTTAAATACATGCAAAGTTTTCAGCACAGACGCTTAGACCCGATAGACTGGGGAAAAATGAATTTGAATGCAGTAACGCTGAAGGCATGGCGAGACATGAATTTTAAACTGAATAGAACATCCGCTGAAACTGCTGCTGGGGACAGCGAGTTCTAGTTTTAAAATTTTCAGTTTTATTTTATAGAACTGTCAAAATTATGAATCTAGAACTGAAACACTCCTGAACATGCTCTTAACCTGTTGAACAATGTCTGCTAACACAGCCCACAGAAAAAGTCAATCCACGGCGACCCGCCAATCGACCACGCCAGTGTGTACAGGCTCTTAGTTGACTGTTAGTTTGGGCTGGTGCAGAGTATAAAAAAACACAAAACATAAAAAAAGGCCCATAAGACCTCTCGGTCTCATCGATGCACCACTATCGAGGCGAAATGCAATAACCATCTTAAAGCAGTTGTCTGCCAGAACTTCTTTAAAACTGACGCTGAAATATGCTTGAAGATGTTTGCAATACCGTAAAACCTTGCTAATACAATTTTCATCATCAATCGCGTTTTTCTCAGTTGCTACTTTTGCAACATGGGACAATTGGGCGTAGAACGGCAGAATATTAGGCAATCCATTAGACGTTTATTTGACAATTCAGCGGTGGGTTCTGACCAAGAGGGTGACGTGACGTCATATTTTCGTAGCCAACATAAGAACTTTGCTTGTAACAAAATGAACGAAATTAATTTTCAATACGAACGAGGAGCACTTTAGTTTACATCAAATCAGTTAAAGTGTTCATTGTTTTCTTTTGTTTACTGCCACTATTGTTTGTTGATGACATTTTAAGCGATTTTGACGTTGTCAAACTGACCCCCATCGATCGGTGGAAAAGCGATGTTGCCTATTGTCAAACTCTGTATGTAGAGATAGGGATGCCAGTTACCTGGTTCTGACTAGAGCACTCTAGTTAGAGTGTGGCCAAGAGGCCATGACGTATCCAAACGAACATGGAATTTGACGTATACACAATAGAAATACGTCAAATTTCATGTTCGTTTGGATACGTCATGGCCTCTTGGCCACACTCTAACTAGAGTGCTCTAGTTCTGACAACAAGTCTACTCCTGCGAACAGAAAAACTCGTCCGACCTAAGACAAAACAACCAGTAAGCGATTTCTGGAGCCAGCGTGGAGCCCAAATAACGTCTTCGAATTTGACTAATGGGATACTGTTTTCGTTACCACAGGGCCCATTTCGCAGTGTTGGCATCATCATCAATGCAAGTTGCCTATTGAAAATAATTTGAATTCGTCAATTGGGTCATTAAGCTATATACAGTTTTCCATTCCATTCGATAAATTTTAGGTCCAATATACATAATAAAACATCATTTCAAAAAAAATTCGTTATAATACGTAAAAACGATTTTTTTGTTTTTTAAAATAAATCTTATATAAACTTGGCAACCATATATAGGAAAACTGCGGTTGTTTACATCTGACCCATCAAGACAGCACCCAAAATGAAAAAAAACTATATTCATTGTATGGTGTTTATATCAAATAAAAATAACCCTGCAGAAAAACCGGGAAAACATGTGTTCATTTTTTCTGACAGGGCATCAGTTGTCGTGAAATTCGAAATGTCAAATCCTTCTGATAGTGTCAAATCCAGACTGTCAACATATTTCTTTATTTTAAATTTAAATTTTCACGTTTCCTGAGTTGGAAAAATACATTGTTGCAATCACGAAAATCAGCTTTATCGATTTTTTTTTCAATTCATTTATTTGATAAGGCACGTATGCGTTAGCTTAAAGGTGCCATTTTTTCTTGGTGTTACATTTTGAATTTCTTAAAACTAGGGGGATACACATTTCAATATTATTTTGTTTTATATAATAAAACTAAAAAAAAACTACAGCTAACTTATACATATAAAAGAGGGTATAATATAATATTCGTAAGATTTGGGGGACGGGTCATTTGTGTGTTCTTTGTATAGTAATTCACTTTATGATTTTTAGAAGGGAGATTATAGAAAAAATAATTATTAACTAAGCGGAACATTTTACAAGCTTATTAACTATAGATAACTAGAAAGAGTGGTTCAAGATTAAGGGGAATTAATTAGGACTATTTTAAAGTAGTGGTACTGTTGCGCATTTCTTAACGAGATTAAATATTGTTCAACTAAAACTAGAAGATAGGGGGGCACATAAATTTTGGGAAGATATTCAAGGGGAGAAGGGGGTGAAGTCATACATCTGTGTATCAGAGACATGGGAGGGTGGGTGGACAAGGCTGAAGGGGGGGGGGGGGGTGAGATATAAACTTTCAGTTTCCGGCATCAGGAATTAACGGCCAGGATTACAGATTCGAATGGATTGATCAACTAACACTAGAAGATAGGGGGCACATAAGTTTTCTGAAGATATTCAAGGGGAGAAGGGGGTGAAGACATACATCTGTGTATCAGAGACATGGGAGAGAGGGTGGACAAGACTGAACGGGGGGGGGGGATATAAACTTCAGTTTCCGGCATCAGGAATCAACGGCCAGGATTACAGATTCGAACGGATGTATCAAGTATTGGGATGCCGGGCGGTTTTCCTCGAGCCGGCAGGGGTTCCTCCAGACGATTTCGTAGTACGGCTCAGATACGGATCGGGAACACACCGCGCTGCGCGTGTGATGTTGTACTGTAGATCTCGTGTTGTTGGTTCATTCGACAGATGTTTTGTCTCGTCTTGGAGTCGTATCAAACCATCGTTGGGGTACGGTAGGCGGAAGAGGGCACTTCTGGGAATGATAAGAGAAAAGATAGGGGCATTTAAATTTGGATATTGATGGTTTTGAGGAACGTGTATATAAGGGACATGTAGAGAATATCGCGGCTTGCTAGTACATCTCGAACCGGGACATTGGGTGATCTTCCTCGGGCCCGAAGGGAATCGAATAGTTGAGATCTGGCAGAACAGTACTCGGCACATGCCCAGACAACATGTTCGATTTCGTGATAACCGTTGCCACAAGCGCAGATACCGCTATCCACGAGCCCAATACGCCGGAGATGTGCGTCCAGCGTGTAGTGATTGGACATGAGCCGAGACATCACGCGAATGAAATCCCGACCCACATCCATCCCTCTGAACCAAGGTTTCGTCGATACCTTAGGGATTATCGAATGTAGCCACCTTCCCAGTTCACCATTGCTCCATGATGTTTGCCAACTTTCGAGGGTTCTCTGATGAGTAATACTGAAAAATTCGCTGAAGCTAATTGGTCTTTCATATATGTCACCTTGCAAAGCGCCCGCCTTAGCTAAAGAGTCCGCTTCTTCATTACCTGGAATGGAGCAATGCGAGGGAACCCAAACTAAGATAATCTTGTACGATCTTGCAGACAAAGCACACAGGCGCTCCCAGATTTTCCCCAGAAAATATGGAATGTGCTTTCTAGGTTTCATTGAACGGAGAGCCTCGATTGAGCTGAGGCTATCCGAGACAATAAAGTAATGATCGGTGGGCAAAGTATCAATGATCCCAAGGGTATACTAAATAGCAGCAAGTTCTGCGACGTAAACTGAAGCAGGATCATTGAGTTTGAATGAGGCGGTGAGGTTTTGATTGAATATACCGAAGCCAGTGGAGCCGTCGAGGCTTGACCCGTCGGTGTAAAACATCTTGTTGCAGTCGACTTCTCGAAATTTACTATGAAAGATGCTTGGGATCACTTGCGGGCGTATGTGATCCGGGATTCCACGAATCTCGTCTTTCATGGATGTGTCAAAGAAAACAGTTGAATCAGAAGCATGAAAGAGATTGACACGGTTGGGATAGTATGAAGAAGGATTGATATTTTGTGCCATGTAATCGAAGTACAAGGACATAAATCGGGTTTGAGAATTGAGCTCGATAAGCCTTTCGAAATTTGCAATTACTAACGGGTTCAAGATATCGCATCGGATGAGCAATCGATAGGAGAGTTCCCAAAATCGATTTTTCAGCGGAAGGACGCCCGCCAGCACTTCTAAACTCATCGTATGTGTCGAGTGCATACAACCCAAAGCAATACGCAAACAACAATATTGGATTCGCTCTAGTTTGATGAAATGTATGTTCGCAGCGGAGCGGAAACAGAAACTCCCGTACTCCATCACTGACAATATTGTTGTTTGGTACAGCCTGATCAGGTCTCCTGGGTGGGCACCCCACCATGTTCCGGTTATTGTACGGAGAAAGTTGATCCTTTGCTGGCACTTCTGTTTCAGATACCTAATGTGACATCCCCAGGTTCCTTTAGAGTCGAACCAGACCCCGAGATATTTGAAAGTTGAAACCTGAGCAATAGTTTGACCCATTAATTGAAGCTGTAGTTGCGCTGGTTCACGCTTCCTTGAAAATACGACTAGCTCAGTTTTCTCCGTGGAGAACTCGATACCTAGCTGGAGGGCCCAAGCAGACAAATTGTCCAAAGTATCTTGCAATGGTCCTTGCAGATCGACGGCTTTGGGACCGTCATCTGCAAGCTGCCTTAGCGTGCAGGAATTGACAAGCTGCCTTAGCGTGCAGGAATTGACAAGACATTCGTCAATGTCATTCACGTAAAAGTTATAGAGAAGGGGGCTTAGACATGAGCCCTGGGGAAGACCCATGTAGCTAATTCGTGATGTCGATAAATCATCATGCGAAAAATGCATATGTTTTTCAGACAGCAAGTTTAGCAAAAAGTTGTTTAGAGTCGGTGAAAGACCATGCTGGTGCAGCTTCTCAGAAAGAATTTTGATAGAAACTGAGTCAAAAGCCCCCTTTATATCTAGGAAAACTGATGCCATCTGCTCTTTGCTAGCATAAGCAATTTGAATTTCTGTTGAGAGCAACGTAAGACAATCGTTCGTCCCTTTGCCTTTGCGGAAGCCAAATTGTGTATCTGACAGTAAGCCATTTGCTTCAACCCAATTATCGAGGCGAAACAAGATCATTTTCTCGAACAACTTTCGGATACAGGACAGCATCGCAATCGGTCGATACGAGTTGTGGTCGGAGGCTGGTTTTCCTGGTTTTTGAATGGCAATGACCTTCACTTGCCTCCAGTCATGAGGGACAATATTACCCTCAAGAAACTTATTAAATAAATTCAACAAGCGTCTCTTGGCAGAGTCTGGCAGATTCTTTAACAAGTTAAATTTGATTCTGTCTGGCCCTGGGGCTTTATTGTTACATGATAAGAGAGCAAGTGAGAACTCCACCATCGAAAACGGTGTTTCGTTCGCGTTATTGTGAGGGGACGCGGCGCGGTAGATCTTCTGTGCCGGGGCGGAATCCGGACAAACCTTCTTGGCAAAATCGAATATCCAACGGTTTGAATATTCCACGCTCTCATTGGTACTGTTTCGGTTTCGTAAGCGCCGGGCCGTACTCCAAAGAGTGCTCATCGATGTTTCTCTCGTTAGTCCGTCGACGAACCGGCGCCAGTAGCTACGTTTTTTGGCTTTTATCAAACTCTTCATGCGCGTTTCCGCCATCGCGTACTGTCGGTAGCTAGCTGGCAGCCCGTCGTCCCGGAAGGTCTTATACGCAGCGGCCTTCTCCGCGTACACGTCTGAGCACTCTTTGTCCCACCATGGATTGGGAGGACGCCCGCGTGAATTCGCGTCTGGTACGCGTTTAGTCTGAGCTTGAATCGCGGTATCGAGAATCAAGCCAGCCAGGAACCCGTACTCTTCCTCCGGAGGAAGCTCTTGTGTCGATTCTACTTTTTCGGATATCGCGGACGCGTAGCTCTTCCAATCAATATTTCGTGTGAGGTCATACGAAACATTGATTGTATTCGGTGGCCCTGAACCGTTAGCAATATTAATTACGATTGACAGATGGTCGCTGCCGTGGGGATCAGAGACTACCTTCCACATGCAATCTAACCGCAGCGATGTCGAGCAGAGGGACAGATCTAAGGCGCTCGGTCGCGCTGGAGGGACAGGAATCCGTGTCATTTCACCCGTATTCAAAATAGTCATATTGAAGTTGTCGCAAAGCTCATGGAGTAGGGTAGATCGATTATCGTCATGAAGGCAACCCCATGCCGTGCCGTGGGAGTTAAAGTCACCTAAAACTAGCCTCGGTGCGGGGAGGAGTTCCGCAATATCGCAAAGCCGTCGGTGGCTAACTGAGGCTCTAGGGGGGATGTAGGTGGAAGCAATGCAAAGTTCTTTGCCTTTAATTCTGGTTTGGCAAGCGACAACTTCAATGCCTGGTGTCGAGGGGAGGTCGATCCGATTGAAAGAATAGCACTTTTTGATCCCCAAAAGTACTCCTCCGTAAGAGTCTTCTCGATCCAAGCGAATAATATTAAAATCGTGGAAGTGTAGGGTTATTTCTGAAGTGAGCCATGTCTCGCATAGGGCAAATGCATCGCATTTCAAATTATTTAGTAAGATTTTAAACGAATCGATTTTCGGGATAATGCTTCTGCAATTCCACTGTAGAACAGTGATTAAATCCTTGACCTCGTTCGATGAATTAGCCATCGAAGGATACAATCGCTGAAAGGAGGGGCCATTTCGCAGTGAACTGCATCAAGAATGTTTTTACTGCGGGGAGAAAGCTTATCAAGATACTTTTAAGGGGGTCAGAAATGTTTAACGCTGTAAGAATACGGTCCACAATGTCAGAGAAATTTATTAAGCCAGCACTGTTTTCTTTCTCTGGCTGAGATATGGGAACACTTGGGGTTTTTGATGTTCCTGGAAGTGCTGGGAACTCCTTTTCTGAGCTCAGGTTACTGAGACCGGGAGCGACTTGCTTCGGTTTTGCACCAGTACTTCCTTGAGTAGTTATTTTAGGGGGACCATGAAGAGACACCTTCTGGCCTTTACGACGAAGCTTGGAAGAGGAAATGTTCTTCCTTTTTCTACTACTTCTAGGCACAGCAGAAGATGTTCCCTCCTGGGGTTCATCACAGTCGCCTTCGTCAGTAGACAAGTTGGTAAAGATGTTCGTAGAGACAGGTGGCGTAGCTATCTTAAGCATTTCTGCAAAAGATCGCTTAGAGCGTCCTGAAGGGAACGCTTAAGATTTTCCTCGCGCTGTTTGTACGCGGGACATGAAGGGAGATCATGTGGGTTTCCCCCACAGTAGAGGCACTTTTCGACATCTCTACCACAGGAATCATCCGCATGATTCCCACCGCATTTCCCACAGCGGGCTTTATTGCTACAATGGGAGGCTGTGTGTCCCAATTGTTTGCAATTAGTACAGTTCATGACCCGCGGCACAAAGAGGCGAACAGGTAGACGAACCTTGTCAAAAAGGAGGTAATTAGGCAGGGCAGAGCCGGCGAAGGTCACCCGATAAGAGTCTGAGTTGACGTATGTTTTCTTCCCGTCAGCTGCGACTGATGCTGAATGCAAACGTTTGCATTCCAGTATCTTCACTGGCTTAAGCATGGGGTCTTTGAAACAGCCAGTCCCATATTTTAGCAGGTCCTCGCAATTCAGACTCGAATCGGAAACGACCCCACTGACTTCAACCCTGCTAGCTGGAATATACACCCTGTACTCCCTCGTAAAGGGCTCGTATCCAGCAATATCGTTTGCCTGAGTTGAACTGTTAACCACCACCCGAAGCTTATCAGGCCGAATTTTCGATATTTCTGTCACGGCCGAATACCGATCCGTCAGAACTCGAGAAATCTGCAACAGATTCAAACACTTTTTTTCTTTGGTCCGAAAGAAGATCACAAATGGCCCGGTGGCCGAGCTCGGATATACCTTGAGCCGGGGAGCCGATTTTATTTCGACGTCCATCTCACCTTGAGATGAACCGCCGTCAGGGGAAGTCATTTTTGCACGGGCCTATTGCCCAGTGCACGTTATTAAGACAACCAAGAAAGGGAAACGAAAACTAATACTTAGCTTGTGTATGTAACGGTATCCAGACGGCTTACTAGAAGAACACTGTTTCACTTCACTGACCGGCTAACGGTACTCAGAAACAGAAACACAAAAGAAGGGAAAAAATACTGAAACCTCAACTAGGCGCAGAGTGTGTAAATAACCTTGAACGCGGATTAACACTATTTGTCGCTATAGAGTGTACGGACCGATGACAAAAGACTTCTATCTCGACTGAGTGCTCGATAACGAATGAGCTTTATCGATGCATGTAATAAAAAAAGAGTTTTTTTCTCATTTAATGACCCAATTCTGTATCGTAAATATTTAATATATTAAATAACGCTGAATATTTGAATAAAGACTCGGACTCGACATATTAATCATTTGTTTACCATTCATATATTAGTTTCCTTCCGATCGAATACCTGTCAGTAAAATTCATATGAATCAAAATATTTTCGAATTATTTTTAATAACATTTGTATTTATATGTGTATTCGCGACGTTAGCATATTAGGGCATGTTCAGGAGTGTTTCAGTTCTAGCAAATACTATATGAAAAATAAGGAAAAACTGATAGTCGGTAGAACAAAATTAATGGTGTAGCTTCCAATCTGCTTATTTCGTTGACGTTGGAAAATGTCTGTATATTTTTATGAAAATATAAGGTAATGAGCAGATTTTCTCCTTGTTTCTATTATCACCCTACCTGTTAGATCAGAAAAGCTCCTAAGCCTAAACAAACAGCATATTTACTGTTGGAAAATAATTCAAACAATAATACGTTCAATGTTGCTGATGTATACCAATCACTTAAGGGACCATAGATGTTTTTCTACGTTTTCTGACCCGTCTTAAAAAAATCATCGAACACGAGAATGTAAAATATATTGAGGTCTCTTGCGTAATTAAAAACACACTTTAGTGTTTAAATACAATATTTAGCGACATGCAAAAACTGCTTTACTGCCCCTCTTCGGTACCTTGAAGCCATTTAGGCAAAACAGATGAAAAGCGCAATAGTTGCAATGCGAATTTTGAAAATACTTTCGAGAGTCCACAGAGTTCCAGAACAAAGAATAAGCCAGCGGTCACTGCTTGATGAATGTAAAATTCACAAATTTTACATTGAATGCGGTGTTGTTTTTGTCGAAAGGAATTTTTTAACTTTAATTGGAACGAATTGGAATTTGAATTCGAGTTTGTGTAAAATTGGTCAATTCTAGAAATTATATGGACCTTAATCCAGTCACCAGTATATATTTATATTTGTAAATCTACTAAAATGCTTCCGAAAAAAAACTCTCTGAGTTTTAGTACTGGATTCATGAAGTTTCAATCTTAGTTTAGTTGTGATTTTCTACATGCTTTAAAAGTTATTACAAAGATTTTGAATCAGTTTTATCGATTGACCACATTATCTTTATACAGTATTATTGAGGCCACACATGATCCACTTCGGCACCGATTCCTGTTGGCCAACCGCATCAAAGACAGTAATATTTACCAAACTCTGATTTTTTAACAAACAATTTGGTTTCAAAAACATTTAAATATGGTTTAAAATAATTTCGAAATTATTCGTTACAAAAATGGTACACCTAACGAAGGCCATTTTTCTCGTTGTTTCACTTCATATAGTTTCGTAGTAGGTAGGGGAAAGTGGTCAGTTGCCGTCACTGGTCGGTTGTCGACAATTGATTCGTAGGTTCTGTACTACAACCAAAATATTTGTTGAACAAGTGAAAACCTGCTTAAAAGTTTTTTGATCATTTGCTTAGTGTTATAGAAAGAAGCAGATCGATCGAAAAGGTATGCCCATAGAATATTTACGAAGTGAATTAATTTTATATTGTGGTTCAAAAATTGAATGCCTCTGAAACGTTCGCCACAATTTTTATTTATTTTACCCCATTTTGTGGCAAATGCTTAATTCTCTCTAACCTAATCAATATGGGTATTTTCGGAACAGGCTTCACGAGTAGATACCAGAGATCGATTTTGGACGCAATTCTGAAAACCAAGATGGCAACTTCTGGTGAACCGTTTTTGATAATTTACATGGGAAAAGCCGCCGGGTAGCACTGTATACACCAAATTGTCACGACCAGAGAGACAAGAGGCCATTCATAAACCACGTAGACCAAAATTTGAGAATTTGATTGCATTGCTTGAAAATCTCCCATCACGGTATTACACTTAAATGAGAACAACAGGAGCACGTCTTACCTGTGAGGCGATCGTAACCAAAAAGATGGCCGGTCGAGGTTGCTGCGATCAATAAGCCCTTTGGCTCGTCGTTGCTAACGCTGGTGTGCGTATACGAGCAATGCATTAATGGCTCAAACAATCGTGTTGCTCAAGGCATTTAGCTGAATACAATGCTGTCGTCCCGATCTGCCATGCGAAGCTTTGTAGCGGTAATATTTTATGCTGGCGGCCATTTTGTTTTAGTCTTACGATTGATTATATGAAATTATGCGATGCCATTATGCTAGCACAAAAGGAAAACTATTTGTTTTGTGATTTGAATATAATGTGGTTGTCCCGAACCGCCATGCCTAGTTTTCATTGCGGCAACGTATTTTTGCTGATATTTATGCGCGAGTTTTTTACTCAATTGCGATGTGGCGTACTATAAGGGGCCATTCATTTACCACGTGGACAAAAAACCTTTTTTCTGACACCCTCGTGGACAAGTGTGGACAATTCCTAAACCCCTACCCCTCCCTACGGTGTCCATGTGGACTTTCAAAAAAATGGGTTGTTTCATAAAAATGGGATTTAGAAAATTTTCCCACGTGGAGGATTAATATGAAGCAAACTTTTGAAAATCGTTCAAATCTCAACGACTTATGATATTTTATATTTACATTTCAAAGATTCATCACAAACTAACCTTTGATTTCTTGATTCAAATGATGGTTCGTAATTTCAACCTCTAGCTATGAAATCCAAAATTAATGTGATTAGACCATGTTACAGATGATTGCATCATAAAAAAATTCTGATTCCTTTTCGTGCGAGTTCTTATGATTTTTTCGATGATAGTCTTCATAGATGTTTTCAATTTTCACACGTGATGCACACGCACATACTATGCTGTTATAAGCACATGGACTATTTAAAAATCTTGAAAAAATTTGAATCGCTCACACCAATGACTGTACAAATTTGTTTCATTTTTATATAAAAGACAAAAATATGACGACGTGGACATTACCCATACCCCACCCCCATCCCAATGGACAAGCATGGACTTTCTCGTGACCTCTACCCTTTCCTAAATTGTCCACGTGGTATATGGATGGCCCCTAAGGTGATTTTTCCGAAATATAATATATGCATGCGGCTGCTGAGTTTTTTTCTTTGCAGGCTACAAAGCAGCCATTTTTCATGACAAGCGACCAAGCAGCAATTTTGCTAGTATGAAAAGGCACGCTTTCACAATTCTTTTTTTCTTTCGAATCGCCATATTGTTTATGGGAAGCCTTTCAGTTTACACGATTTCACTCTTTCCTTATTTTGTTTACCGCGTGGGGGATTCTAACTGGATTCTTTTTACAATAACCGGCAGGATCGCCAATGTAAGAATTTTATTTTGCCAATGCTCAATCTACTATTAAATTTATTCTACATCATTTTCACATCAATTTGAAAACACGCTTGTTTGGAATTATTATTTTTTTATTCATTATTCCCGAAAATGTGGTGGGGGAGCGTAGTTACCCTTTAGACTCCCCTCCTTCCCTCTGGCTACGTGCCAGCGTGGACTTCAGTTTGATTTGTCCTAATCTTTAGTTAAAATATAGGTTGCCTGAAACTCACTCAATTGCAATGAATGCGATCCGCCAGTGCAATAGTAGTACGTAATATTCGCACCAGTTTTTCACATAGGTACATATATTGTGCATCTAATGAAGAATGATGTTCAAAATGCCTTTGATGGTAGTTGAAATGAATAGATTTCCTTTTTTTTAAATGCAAAAGACTTAGATGCTTTTCTGAAAAAAATTCTAAGTCCCTTGAAATGCAAAGAATTTAGAAGAATTTTGGCAGTTTATTTTTTGCGTGGATTTCGAAATTAACACGGTTTTTTCAAAAAATATTCTAAGTCATTTTGAATGCTAAGTCCTTTTGAATGCAAAGGACTTAGAAGATTTTCGGAAAGCTGGAAGACACGGGTCTGGAAGATTCCTTATGGCCCGCACCTCAACAATATGGATATTTTGGGAATGGTCTTGAAGTAGGTACCAGAAATTGATTTTTGACGCCATTTTTGAATCTAAGATAGCGACTTCCGGTTTAGCGAAATTCGCTATAACCAGTGATGTACCAAATCGGGTTTTTATAATTTTGGGGAAAAAACCCAAGGTAGGTATTTTCTAAATTTTGTGTGAATACCTACCTCATTTCGCTAAAAGTATAGCAACCCCTAAAATGAGTAACAAGTACAATAAAAGTAGTTTGGGCATCACATGATTAATCTAATATTCACTAGTTAGAGTAACAATGACTATTGTTCCCAGTATTACTTGAAACAAGTTGAAATATGGAATGGACCGAAATTAAAGTCGCAGGAACAGAAAATGCTTCGTGAAACCCGTTATAAATATGTTGTGAAAATTGGATTTAAACTTCAAGTTTAAAAATCGGACAGGAGCCTTTCGATTATGTCCTACAGAATAAAAACCGTAAAATATATATCCGGTTCTTACAAAGGACTTTTCTGTATACAACTTTTAATCTTGAATGTAACGTTGCACGGAATTTCCCGTGAGTAAATTATACTGGATGCATGGTTTCCAAATTTTTTTTTTTTAATAATTTTTGTATGATAATTTTCTCAGCTGAATAGCGGTAACGAAAAGGTTCATCGATAAAGCTGAACTGTGGTTTTCTTCAGGCTGTATACATGCTGAAGAATTGTTCTTTAATGTGTCTTAATCAGACAAGCTGAAAAAATTCTCCAAATCCCGGATGTTTAAGGGTGGAATAAACGATATATGATTACACATATACCTCCAATGTTCAGCTAGAGCTGAATAAAGCAACTGTTAAAACGTTTAAAAAACCACGAAATGTTTGTTGGGTGTTCATCCTTACCGCCTTTTTCGGGTGAGAATATTTCAAGCGATTCTCATGCTCAAGGATCTATCCGATTTTTACGCTTGATTTTTATATTCAATTTTTACATGCTAAGATATCTGGAGTGGGTTCTACAAAGTATTTTTTATCCTTGCGACTTTTATTTTCGGTATCTCAAATGTAAATTCAAGTTTTTTAACCCTCCGGAAGTCGCGCAAATGGCCCACTGAATGAACAGCCGCTGGTGTCCTAAGACGATTTCGCTATATTTTCAGAGCAGCGTGTACTCAGTGCACTAGCACGACTGCCGAAAGGTTAAAAAACATTAAATGAACATCATAATTCGATAAAACGAAAAAACCCATACTTCGTCCGGGTTAAAATGATTTGGGAAAAAACCCGGTTAAAACCCAAAAATAAAAACCCGGGAAGATGGAATTTTTCCCATCGGTACATCACTGGCTATAACCCAATCAGTATGGGAAGTACAAATAGCTTTAATTAAACAGTTGAATTTTCATTGTTCTATCCCGGGCAATGAAAAGGCCGACTCATTAGCAAAGGTGGGCGCATTAAATGGTGACATATACGAAAGACCAATCTGCTTCAACGAATTTTTTAGTATTTGTCGTCAGAGGACACTCAACAGTTGGCAAACCTCGTGGAGCAATGGTGAACTTGGACGATGGCTACATTCCATTATCCCAAAGGTATCAACGAAGCCTTGGTTCAGGGGGATGGATGTGGGTCGGGATTTTATTCGTGTAATGTCCCGACTTATGTCCAACCACTACACCTTGGATGCGCATCTGCGGCGTATTGGGCTTGCGGAGAGTAGTCTGTGCGCTTGTGACGAGGGCTATCACGACATCGAGCACGTTGTCTGGGTATGCGCCGGGTACTTGGACGCCAGGTCTCAGTTAAAGGATTCCCTTCGGGCCCGAGGTAGACCACCCAATGTCCCAGTCCGAGATATACTGGCAAATCGTGATTTCCCCTATATGTCCCTTATTTATACTTTCATAAAAACGACAAATATCCCAATTTAGCCCCTCTCTTTTTATTTCTCGTTTTAGAAGCTTTCTCTTGCCTTGTGGGACCGATCAGCTCCAGACTGCAACTATGTAACCGCCGTCGCACTTACCACTACGGAAACTGAAGCGAGAGCGACTCAAGGTCCGATGACTTTTGAAGGATTCCCCGCGGGTCCGAAGAATACCATCCGCCAATCCGACCTACTAGACTGAGGCGGTAATCTTTCGCTGATCTCCCGTTTGAGCGAAAGTTGCAAGTTTTGCTCTTCTCTCCCGGTCACCATCTACGCTTTCTCTCCCCTGTCCTTGATACAACTGCTTCTACAGCCCCCCTCTGAATATCTTGACCAAGCATAAGTCTCCGCTAAAAAAGTTCAAATTTGTATTCTGTATTCCTAGTTTTAAGATAGTTGTAATTTTACCTCTTTGTTAAAACTATTGTCCCCCATCTTGTAAATAGAATTGTATCCCTAGTCTTAAAACACATGCGAATTTTCTCATAAATATTTGTTCCCCCTTTTGTGTACCAAACTATATTGTTAGTTTTAAGATAAGTGTAAATATTTCCTAAAAATTATTACTATTGAATTCCTTGTTTTAAAATTTTTTCATAAAAAAAATCTTTCGCCCCCTCTCTTGTATATAGAATCTTATTTCTAGTCTTAAGATAGCTGTAAAATTTTTCTTTTTTAAAAAAATATTTCAACATTGTAACCTCCTAGTTTTAAAATATACAAAATGAAAAAACAAAAGAATTTGGCACCGCCAAGCTAACGCATTTGTGCCTATCAAATAAACGAAATGAATAAAAAAAAAAAAAAACAGTTGAATTTACTTGAATTTTAGCAATGTGTTTAATTTGAATCAATTAAAACCCCCAACTCACATTGCATACATCTCATTCTTCTCTCACTTCCATTCTCACCGCACTCTTTTAGATGCACACATAAAAATATTTTACATTTCGCTGGTGTATGATTAGATCTTATATTCGATGATGCTTTGGATGATCGCGCAGATTTTTCATTCGGGAATTTCGGTTAACCGGAAGTCGCCATCTAGAATTTCAAAATGACGTCAAACATCGACATTTGTCTCCTACTCGCCAAAAACTATTCCGAAAATATTCATATTGATTAAGTTGTAGAGAATCTCGCTAAGCCGGAAATCACCATCTTGGATTTCAAAATGGCTTCAAAAATCACTTTTTCATGGATAACCTTGCGCTGAAGATGCTGATTAATTTATTTATTTATTCCTGGCACCTACTCGTTAAGACCATTCCGAAAATACCTATATTGATTGGGTTACAGCGAATTTCGCTAAACCGGAGGTCGGTATCTTGGATTTCAACATGGTATCAAACATAAATTTCGGGCACCTACTCGTAAAGACTATTCCGAAAACATCCATATCGCATGGGTTATAGCAAATTTCGCTAAACCGGAAGTCGCCATCTTGGATTTCAAAATAGCGTCAAATATCAATTTCTGGCACCTACTCTTCAAGACCATTCCGAAAATACACATATTTATTGGGTTATAACGAATTTCGCCAAACCGGAAGTCGCTATTTTGGATTTTTTTAAATGCCGTCAAACTTACATTTCTGGCACCTGCTCGTCAAGACTATTCCGACAATACCCATATTGCATGGGTTGTAGAGAATTTCGCTAAACCGGAAGTCGCCATCTTGGATTTCAAAATGACACCAAAAATCAATTTCTGGCACCTACTCGTCAAGACCATTCCGAAAATACAAATAGTCCGAAATAGTCTGTTGCATTAAAAAAGACTATGCATTTTTTTGCATAAAACGTGATAATTGCGAAATCCGCGCAAAAAAACTGCCAATGTTCTTTTCATTTAAAAGGACTTAGCATTTTTGTAGGAAAAAGTCTAAGTCTTTTGCATTCAAAAGGACTTATTTTTGCAAAACCGTGCAAAACTTTTAAAAATATTCTAAGCCTTGTGTTGATTTTTTTACGCGGACTTTCGAATTGACGCGGCTTTTACGAGGATTTTCGAATTAACGCGGTTTTTACGCGGATTTTCCAATTAACGCGGTTTTTTACGCGGTACGTATCCCCCGCTTAAAAAAACCTGGGTGTAATACATTTTCATTATATATGACATGACAACTATATACAAGAAAAGAAATCAATATTCAATAAAATTTTGTAAAAGAAAAAGACCAAATCGAAAACTTGAAGTAATCAGCGGTTTGAGTTTAGTCGTTTTGATCAGCTGGTAGGAGAAGCAGGATAATGTTCGCATAATGTATAGGAAGGATACTTCATGCCCAAATGGTCCAAACACCAAAAATGGGTTGGCTAAAATCTCGATATTTCATGCATTTTAAAAATATTTGTTATCCCAAATTCGATTTTTAGAATTTTTTTAGTTCTTTCTTATATGGGAATTTCATGTGACCGGACGATTAACAGTTCATATTTCCGGAACCATACAAACGATCCGTACGAAATTTTGTAGCAGGAAAATATACCTTAGATTTGAGGCAATTGTGATAATCGGCCAAACCATCACCGAGAAATTGATAATAGCAAAAATAACCCGATAATAGTGAAAAACTGTATTTGAGCGCAATGAAAACTAGAATTGAATGCCCTATTTATCATACAACTGCGCACATCAATTAGCAACCATTACCATCCTACCAGATGCGAGCCAAAGAGCACACTGACGTGACGCCAAAACTTCATTGACGGTACACGCATTCTTGAAAGAAGCTTATACAACAGGTAAAAAAGCGAAAGAGATAGCATGTCTGGGTGCCGACCACGTGTTGCGAGAATGGAAATTCATTTCAGCCAACTGCATGAACCACCATCATGCCAAGAACGAATGAGATCATCTGTATGCGTACCGCGCAGTGCTACCAAAAGTACAGATTTTTCTATAAAGCTGCAGATTATTTGAATTGTATAGGTACAGATTAAAATGATGTCTAAGGAAACTACAGCATGGTACATATTTTTGGAAATAAAATGGTAAAACAATAGTTTTATTTGACATTCCTAATACTAAGTAATTATGAGAAATTGTATATAGGATACAATTTTACGGAAACTGTTTTTCTTTAGTGTGTAATACAAATATATTTTGTAATTTGACTATTCTGCCGTTATAAGCATAATTCTCGCCAAACATATGATTAGGGCCTAAAAGCCAACTGTCAAAATCCACTTTGAATGGAAATTACGGACAAACCGTTACACGCCAATCACAGATGTTGGTAGTAAACGAAAGAGAAAAGTTTTCTCTTTCATAAACTGTTGTGAACTGTGTTCGACTAGTAACGGTTTGTCTGGAATTTCCATTCAAAGTGGATTTTGACAGTTGGCTTTTAGGCCGTAATCATATGTTTGTCGAGAATTGTCCCATGTTCTATGGTATTCCCTATATACATGGGACAATTATGCGTAGAACGGCAGTATTCCAAACAAATGATTTGCTGGCGAATGAACTTATGATTGAGACCTTAACAATAGAACAAATTATTTTTGCACTAAGAACTCAGTGTTCTTTATTTATTATTGACGGAAAAATAAAGCGAGATTGGAAAGGTTGATGTAAAACGCCCAAATTAACCAAACATTATTCAACTATCAAAACGTTGCATTAACTTTCTTATTGCTATAAATTTCGGTACAAATTTTCTGAAAAAGTAGTCCGATTTTTTTATTCCCGGTAAATAATATAAAATGTGGCATCACTGGTACCAGCTTATTTTAGTTTCTCTTTGCCGCTCAGCAGCGAGAGGGGAATGGGTGTCGCAGCTCTCCAACGTGCAATGTTGCATCCGAAGTTTTGTATCACAACAGAACAAAACTTTCTCTTTTGCTCACCGAAAAAAATCGCGGCGGCCATGTTTAACTCAACAATTTGGTCAACGATGACCAATTGTTGAGCAATGTTGAATTTCGAAACATTGTAATTGTATTATAGCAACATATCTAAATATGAAAAAGAAATTTGCTGCACTGCCAACGTCGCTAGTCGCATGCACTGAGCGAAATCGCTACATTCATATTATATGATATTCATATAATTCAGCGCTATTGGAATTTCCAATGATTGCGACATTAGACTCTTAATGGAATATCAAAATTATATGTTTATCATGTTGAAAGTTGCATTCCTCTCAAATTCAATTCTATCAGCTTTCCATATAACATTCAAATTCCAGAATCAGACCCAAATCTATCAGCGCATTATATGATAACTATCTGATAACTATCATATTAAAAACATTAGGTGGTCCAATGAAATATATGTGACACTATGTTAAATGTATATGGAATGTTTAACGTGTTAAAGCATATGATGGTTTATTAAATTTATAAGAAATATTACTTATTTAGATAGAAAGGTTTTTCCGCGTAATAATTATATGAACCTCCAATGATTGTTTTCGGATGTGCTCCAAAATTATGGTGTTCATAGTATTCCGATGAGACGATTATTTTTCGTAATGAAAATAATACAGCCATTATTTGTCTTGTAATGGAAGAACTATAATCTAAATAGACGATAAAACATTTAATGTTTGTTTATTCAGAACATATTTGTATATTATTACTAAGGTGCCAATGATGAGGTAAAACTTTTGATTGAAGGATTTTGATATTGCAATTTTTTGAGGCTCTAAAGCTTTTGCGGATTACTCGTCTTGAAAATTCAACAATTAGGTACAGAACACTAGATTAGGATTGTCGCTTGTAATGCCGTTTGTCTATCTCTTTCATTCTTGCAGAGCGCTCATTAGTTTGACAGTTATATACCATGGTATATAACCGTCAACGTAATGGACGCGCTACAAGAGTGTGAGTGACAATGGTACTACAAGCGACAATTCTAATCTATAGTGTTCTGTTTCTACTATTCAAAGTGATAATTTTTTTTGGCATCCTAATATCTGAACGGAAATAATTTTGTCTTTTCTGAATACTGCTAAATCAAATGGCAGTTGGCCCCACAAATCATATGAGAAATATATGCCGACACCTCTAGTTCATTCACAAGAGTTTTCTAGTTTCCATAGTATGAAAAATCAGTTCTATAATTGAAAACTGAAAATTTTTAAACTGAAACTTACTGTCCCCAGCAGCAGTTTTAGAGGGTGTTCTTTTTAGTATGTATCTGTGCTGCTCTATTTATTTAAAAGACAGTTCTAAACGTGTTTAAAATTAGGTAACAAATATAACGGCGGTATACACCAATTGAAATTGGGACGGCGTAGTTGGAAAATGCCTTGTACCTAGGGGCAGATCACCTGTGATGCATTTTCAAAACTCAGCGAAATTAAATGCATTTATTTCCATCAAAATAGAAATTCATAATGTATTTTGCGTTGCGTGCAATGTTGTTTGCGTTGCGTGTAACACGTCAAAACCCTACAGAAAAACTAGCCCTACATTTAACAAAACGTCGAACAAAGTGGGTCAGCGTAGGACGTTTGTTAAACAAACTTTTCTGCAAGGGAGTGCAAAGCTGATGCAAAAATGGAAATTAAATGCATTTTTTCTAATTTGATGCAAATTTGTTATACATTCTTAGAGTGATCTGCCCCTAGCCTTGTAAGCAGCTCTGCTGGGTTCGATTCCCAACCCCGCACATAGGATTAGAGATTTTTCCAAAAAGAAATTTCTGCAACTCGAAAAAAGGCGATTGAACTTAGGTTAAAACCTCTATTAGTGATGTCTGATTTTTGCAAATAATCGATTATCCATTAATCGAATAATTTTTGAGAGCTTGATTAATTCATTCGATTAATCGACCAAGATAATCGATTAAAATCAATAATCGATTACTTAGTAAATCTTAGTTTGGCGACCAAAAAAAAGGTCCTGGACAGGTTTTGAAAAATTTGGAGAAGCTTTGTCATATTTCTTGCTCTGCGACTTTCATTTTCAACGCACACCATTAATTATGCTCTCGATTAATTGATAGAAGCTACTCGATTTGCTCGATTATACCGAAAGCTTGTAATCGATTATTGATTTTTCAATTATTTTAGAAATTAATCGATTGTTTGCGTTAATCGAGTAAAAAAAGGTATCACTAACCTCTATAATAAAAATAAATAAATTTTAGCACAAAACTGTTGAAAATTATAAAACTGGGGATATATTTGTTTTAGTTCTAGTTCCACAATGAAACACATATATAAAAATAAAACGCTGTAGAACATGAGCTAGGTCATTGTTTTAATTTCAACCTGGATCCAGTTTAATGCTAAAATTATTAACCCTCTAGCGCCCAAATTTTTTTTGGCTTGAAAAAACTTTTGGAGGTGGTTTCGTGATGAGAAAAACGAAAATAATGTTGATAATTCTTGAAAGTAATGGATTTTTCATTCAAGCCTTAAAATTAGTAGGCCGCCTAGAGGCGGTGTTGGGCATAAAAGAGCGGACTGTTAGCTGCATTACAGAATTTTAAATATGTGACGCGGGAATTTCGCCAATTTACGACTATACGCACAATGATGCCACCTGGCCTTTTTTGATGATTTTGATGATCGCGTGAGATGTTTTTTGAATAAAACTGCAAATCAACCGATACTTGTTATTATTTTTCAGCCTCAATGCTCCTGCATTTTAATTTCGGTGCACACTTTGTATTCAAAAGCTAAATTTTCGAAATTCTTCAGGGAAAAATTCGAAGTAAACAAACAAAAAAAAAATTGCTTGTGGTTATATGTGGTTACATATACGTCCAAGGAAAGTTGTTTTCGCGCGCTATCGAAAAATCTAGTTATTCGTAGAACAGCTTTGAACTCGCCCTAAATAACAAAAATGCTGAAACTTAAAAACATTACCTAGGGTAATGAGCCTATTTTCGCCCTAACCATGTAAAACCGTTGGCTAGAGCGGCGTTAGCCATCTTTATTCAACGTAAAACCTAAACTTCCGAATTATTCCACTAAACCAATTCACATCAACAGTGAAATGCTAGTAACAGGCTACTTGGAAATATTTTTTTTAGCTTTTGAAATTTCCAAAAACAGTTAAAATTTGTTTAATGAAGATTACAACTACACACAAAATAATTTTTTTCCACATTTTCCTCGAATTTTCAACTTTGAGCTTCAATTACCTTTGACAGAAAGCTACGAGTATTCAAATAATGTGTGTGTATGGAAGGTGTGAGCGTTGGGAAGAAATGCTAGAGCGGAAGACAACATACAATCATGTTTTAGTAGTTTTATTTAGATCTTTATAGAGACCGCCTAGAGGCGGTGTTGGGGA
Source organism: Topomyia yanbarensis (assembly GCF_030247195.1). Classification (NCBI taxonomy): domain Eukaryota; kingdom Metazoa; phylum Arthropoda; class Insecta; order Diptera; family Culicidae; genus Topomyia; species Topomyia yanbarensis. The sequence goes on along the minus strand of NC_080670.1, from coordinate 133,160,487 downwards.
CTAGAGGGTTAAAATTACAGATTTGGACAATAATAATACTGCATATAAAACAATTTTATTTGTTTAGCTATTAATCGATTAAGAAATGGTTAGCCTAAATGTTGTTTACCTAAGTGCATTAGTACATTATTAAAAATTTAATTTGAAAATGAAATTTCATAGTTCGTGGAAGAACTTCCTCATCATATAGTACATAATATGAATACTCGTTTTGAGTATATTTTCTGAACAGACCAACCTATTTTATCTTAATGGATCAGCCAATAAAGCCATTCTTTCCAATTGCTCGATTTATGGCAAATAGATTATTTTTCGCATAGTCGCTAATTGCAATCGATACATACCAAGAGATAATTGATTAATTGAAAAAATCGATCAGTTCATAAGTATAGCAAAGAAAATGGTATTGTACTTGACTGACGGCGCCGATGGTTGAATGGTAAGTGAGACCGCCGTCTCACACCAGTTGGTCTGGATTCAATTCCAGCCGAGGTTGAACATTTTCTGAGAAGGAAAAATCTGGTCACGCCTTCCTTCGGAAAAGAAGTAGAGCCGTTGGACGCCGGTCCATGACATGAGTTGATGAGTAGAATATGAAGAATGGTATTGTACTTGATTTTAGGATTTTGTTACTGTTAAAGGACCATCAATAAATTATGTTTTAAGAAGGAGGGTGTAAATAGGCAAATATTATAAAATAACAGTGTAGTCCACCTCTGCATTTCTCAATCTTTTTAACGCCAATATGGCACAAAAAGTTACTAGAACACTGTGAATTTCGTCGTACGTAATGGCAGTTCTCATTGCACTACAATACATTATAGTAGAGGTGGCAACACTTCTCAATTTTTTAATTCATTATCTCTCCAGTATGGGAATACTACATGACATCGTTCTAATGATTGTGTTATAATACCGACATGAGACATCGAGAATTGTGTAGTCTGACCAGTTCATTAACAGACACAGTTTACAGGAAACAATGAAAAAACGAAAAAAAAACGCTTTCCAAAATGCTGTAAATCTCTTTTGCCTACGTGTATTTGGAATAATTTCACTAACACAGCTCGAGAAGATTGTGCTAGTTTGAAGCAGTAACCCTAAAATGCAGATGATGCAAAAACAAATTACACAGTTAAACTTTCGAAATAATATGCATGGTAAACACTGAGCTCCAACTGTTATTTTGTCCATCTATTGATTCTTACGTTCCATTAGTCCGGCAGCATACTTAATGTTTCAGATTAAATGCCGACACATTAGGAGAAGATAATTTTGCCCACCTTTCTCTTCCGCAGTAAAGTTCAGCCGGAAATGAGCTGGAATTCTGACTGGTTCTTATCTTGATACATATAAGGAGAGTGGCGACAAAACTCTCAAAAATGAAACAATGACTATTTGTCAGTGTCATTCCAAACTGGTCAAATCTATGTATTTTGAGAAGTCGTTTGTTTGTCTGGATTATCACTCACAGATAATCATGACTGTTGTATTCATTCTTCTTACTCACACTCTGGTTCTAGTTAGATCTAGCCAGCACTCCGGTTCATTTTCCGGCTGAACTTAAGAGGGTCTACTTCGTGAACGTGTTTGATATTTCATTCTACGGCGCACCCTAATCGTCGAATTATTGTTTATTGCGATTTAAAACCTTTCTCATCCTCAAATGGCGTTTCATTTATGTCCTTTATGATTCGTATGGGATTTACTGGAGCAGACTATATTGCAATGAATAATATTTGGTGTATAGCAAATTGTAACACATGAGAACAGGATAGAAAGCTAGAACAGGAGGTAGCATATTTTTACTGAAGACTATATAGTCTCCCATCATGATATTAGTCGATAGTGAATTTTGATAGATTAAAATTCATTCATGAATTATATCACATGCTCTTGAAAAAACTACAGTTTTCATGTCACCGTGGTCGTACCCTTATCACTGGCCCACTATATCCCAGAAGCTTCCATTCGGGTCATTAAGCCAGATGCTGTTTTTGATTTTTTCCGGTCTAGCTGACGTTAAAGTTAGGTAATCGACCTTTTGAACCTTTTTGTACGCAAATAGACGTATGAAATAGTTTTATTAAATTGAATTATCACGACCACACCTTCCATTAATCTACCTTGATCCCTATTCTTTTGCAGGGATAACTGTCAAAAATGCTAACCCATATGGCTAAATTCACTGTCATGTAGGACGGATAGTGTCAGTATTTACATATTTTTAGTAAATCAATTAAAATCATTCTGAGGTTTTATAGGTTGAACTTATATATTGTTATATTAAGGAAAATAAGCTCTATCGGTTTATGAAATAAAAGGAATTTTATTCTTTATTTAATGGCCCAAATGGCAGGATATCAACGATAATATTTACCGTTCTATGTTCGAACAATCAAGTTCATAATACAAGTGTAAACATTTGATCGAATATACGTCAAAACCAGGGATGTAATGCACCTCAGAGCAAATAAAGAGAAAAATAAAAAACACTCTTTGCACTTTTCATGTGAACCACCGCTCTTCTCTTCTTTTTCGTTTTCAAGTTTCTCTTTGTGCGGTCGCTTTGCACATCGCAGTGTTTTTGTACTGCTATATTTTTCATCGGTGTATTTCGCTCTTTGTGATACATTGTGTGAGCAAATAACAAGCCTGGTCAAAATATTTGCGCCGCCATCAGGGTTACCACATATACAGATTATTCTGTATTTTACAGATTTTTCAAGATAATTTACAACCAAGATTCTGTATATACCGATTACGCTAAAATACAGATTTTATAGATTTTCGGTGTAGGTTAGTTGAACCCAGGCTATCAGAATTTAATATAACGCTTAAAGAGCATCGTATGCAGTTCAGACCTTAAGTAACCGCTAAAGGCTAGTATACAGTTCGAAAAACGTGTGATGGGATTTGGGTTCCTGTGTATTTTAAATGGAGCTCGGGATTTCAAATCCCGTGACAGTTTTCATGAAGTGTAAACCCAACCGCAGGAAACATTTTAAAACATTTGCCATTTTGATACTGTTGGTGCTTTTTAGAAGCAGCAGAACTTTTGTTTTGACGATTTGGAGAGATCTCGACGGAAAATTTTCCCTGATCAAATCCTCTGACCGATTTCCCGAACTGTAAACTAGTCATGGAACAAAAACGCCAAATTTAGAAATCATTTGTTCTACAGATAAAAAATAAAATCAATCTGATTATTTTATTTGTGATCAGTTATCACAATTAATTTTTTAATGTCAAAATATTGTTTTTTGGGAAACTTATAGTTAATTTTTGAATACAGATTTTCGATTCAGAATTTTTCTCCCGCGATACAGATTTCCAGATTTTTTCACGAAAAAATACAGATTTCAATGTGGCAACCCTGGCCGCCATACCAGCCTATCCCAACTAGTGGCATAACTATGCCGGCCGTTTTGAAATTTCTATACGATCAGCTATAAATTCAGTCACACTCATGCTGTTTGTTGGCTGGTAAGAATAAACACGAACTCGTGTAATTCGACTCCATTATCTGATGGTATGAAATCAGAAGAAGAAAAACTTTAATATGTTATTCTAATCATATTCATATTGACGGCGCAGAACTCAAACTTATTGGATATCATTGAGGTTTAACATGAACTTTGAGTAACATTTATATGTGTTCATATAAATTCTACACATCAAATTGAGGTACGATTCATATGACAAATCTTATGAATATAAAACCTGTTTTAATCCACCTAGAGGTGCAATTGTGCCTTTCTCATTTCTCCAAACTATGATTTAATAGCTGGTTCGTACAATAGGGGAGCACGGGGCTAGTTGGCGGTTGGGGTAAGTTGGCGGAATCTCTTTTTCTCTGTTTCTATTAGACATATAGTACTGCCTCTTCTTGTGTACCTCAAGTTATGTGAAACCCGTTATCCAATGTGTTTTTGTTGCTAAACGATTTGTTTGGTGGAAGTTGTGGGTGATATTGTGTTTTCGAGCATACCAAGTAAATTTTATAAATTTTAAATACTTTGCGTGTGATTTTCAATCTATTTCCCGAATAATTATATTTTTCGATAGCGCACGAAAAGAGCTTTCAGTATCCGTATAGATATGACATCTATTCACAAACAAGAGTTATTTTTTAAATAGTTTTTAATAAAATATGCGGTTGGGGTAAGTTGGCGGTGCTGCACGCGGGACAAGTTGGCGGTACTATGTACAGTGCAAAAAAGTCATCAAAAATTTTTATTTCTTGAATTCATTCCAAAGTAAGAAAATCTTTTTCTTGTGTATTGTAGGTGACATTTACTCCGGCCAATGTAGGAGACATTTATTCCGGCCAATTGCATGAAGAATTTCGGAAATTTGCTTTTGAATGGGGAGTACGCGTCAAAGTCAAAATGCCGGATTATTGGAACTGAAATATAATTGCAAATGTCGATTAATATACAGTTTTCTCGAAAAGACATTCAGCATGTTTCAAAAGGACACTTGAAGTAATTGCATCTCCATTTGATTGCTTAGTTTTTGGCGTATCCCAACATACCGCCAACTTACCCCGGGGCCGGGGTAAGTTTGGCGGGTTTTCCGCGTCACATATTTTTGTCTCTAAAAATAGAGACAATGCATGAAACACTTTTAAAAAAAATCAGAGATCTTGCCAACAGTCTGCTCTTTCATGCTGCGTGTTCTATTTTGCAAGATCTATCTACATCAAAGCGGTAAAAATTGAAAACTGAAAACACCTCCAACTAACCCCGGTCTCTCCTATAACATTATGGAAATGTCTTTCATTCTTATTACACTTGGTAAGTATATATAAGAGCACCTTTTTGCATTCATCGCGGTATCGGTTTGAATCGGAGTTTTCTATGTGATCGCACTCCACAACCCGTAACTCCAGAGCCGGAAGTCGGATGGAGATGGAAATTAATATCAGTTTCCAGGAACGCAACACCTTTCATTTGAGACTAGGTTGATCAAATCGGTCTAGCCATTTTCGAGAAACCAATATAACCGTTATTCTGAATTTGGATGCTTCCGGATCCGTCGATGGTGGCCAGTGTGGCCAACGAGACTTTGAATGACTGTTGGTGACCTAGATCTACAAATTCAACAGTTGTGTTTACATTTTAGAAAAAAAACCACCTTTTTACATTCATCGCAGAATTCGTTAGAATCAGGATTTGCTGCGTGATCGTACGTATCCCCCTGTAATTCAGGAACCAGAACTCCGATCCACACAAAATTCAACAGCAGCTGATGGACCTTCCATTTAAAATCAAGTTTGTCAAAATCGGTTCAGAAAATTCCGAGAAACCGATGTGGAAAAATTAACAAATTTTGTTTTGTAACCATACTCTTCAACTCGTAATCCGGAACAAGATGTCGGTTGAAAATGAAATTCAATAGCAACCTATGGGAATATTATACCTTTCATTTCAATCTTAGTTGTAAAAATCGGTTCAGCCACCTCCGAGAAACCGATGTGGACATTTTGTTAACAAATCCGCACATACACACATACATACATACATACATACATACATACATACATACATACATACATACATACATACATACATACATACACACATACATACACACAGATATTTTGCGATCTCGGCGAACTAAGTCGAATGTTATATGAGACTCGGCCCTCCGGGCATCGGTTAAACAGTCGGTTTTTGGAGCAATTGCATAACTTTTCTATATGAGAAAGGCAAAAGAATAATATTTAATTAGCTTAATCAGCATGAGTTCAATGTTATCTTCATGTGATTATATTTTGAAATGTTGGTGGAATGGATTTGAAAGGGTAGGGAATGGGGGGTTAGTAGAGTGGGAGTGGAGGATGCGTCAGAAATCCTTCATCTTATTTCGGTATACGGGGTGGATGAAGGAAATGCGTGAGGGTGGTCCAAGAGGAGGGGAGTGATGAAGGAGGGAGGTGTAAGGGCAAGGCGGGGGAGAGGGGCGGCGACGCAATACTCAACTGCATATTTTGCCTTCCATTTGAGACTTAGTTTGAGAAAATCGGTTCAGTCATCACCGAAGAACAGATGTGACTTTAATTGTGGAATATGCCCGGAACTCCGGACTTCCGGAATCGGCGATAGTGGACAATATATTCAAAGAATATTTGATTGGCAATCAGTGATCTAGATCTGTGATTAGAAGTAATTTGGTAACCATTTCAATAGTTTTTAGCCTCTGAGGTAATACGATTGTACCGATTTATATGGGAAATTCCAATATATCCTTACTAACACCCCTGTAACTCCGGAAGCAAGAGTAAGAACCGAATGAAATTCAGCAGCAGTAAATGGCATTACCGTATCTTTCATTTGAAATCAAGTTTGTAAAAATCGGTAGAGAATTCGTTGTGGACTGGGTGTGATATTAGCTTAGGAACTTGGCGAGTTCCCCGGGGGCGTCATGAACCGTCATAGGTGGCCAATGTGGTCAAAGCTGCTTTGATTGACCATTAGTGATCCAGACCCGCAAACTTGAGTAATGTTACATCAATTTTAATATGTTTTACATCATTTGAACATCATGGTGGTACCAGTTTATATGGGAATTTGCTGTGTGACCGCACTCTTCAACCCGTAACTCCGGAACCGGAAGTCGGACCAACTAAAAATTCAATAGCAGCTTATGGGAGCGTTATACCTTTCAGATGAAACTAAGTTTGCGAAAATCGGTTCAGCCATCTCTGAGAAAATTATGTGAGTTTAAATGACACACACACATATACACACACATACACACACACACACATACATACACACAGACATTTGCCGATCTCGACGAACTGAATCGAATGGTGTATGACACTCGGCCCTCCGGGCCTCTGTTAAAAAGTCGATTTTTACAGTGATTGCATAGCCTTTCTTTATATGAGAAAGGCAAAAAGGTGCGAAATCGGCAGTCCCAAAAAGTCGATTTTTATAAAAAAAAAATTTTCGAGATAACGTAAAATCTCGACGTTTCATGCATTTTAAAGATGTTTGGCATCAAAAATACGAATTCGATTTCTGAAATTTCATGGGGTCCCCCCTTTGAAAAAAAATTTGAGTTCCGGCTTATATGGGAATTTCATATGTGACCGGACGATTTAGTCTATATTTCCGGACCCATATAAGCGATCCGTACGAAATTTTATAGACATCTGTGGGGATATTATAGCTATCATTTGGGACTAAGTTTGTGAAAATCGGCCCAACCATTTCAGGGAAACTGATGTGAGTTCGTAAATTTTGAAAGATGGCCGCTTTTCCCGGGCACTTCCGGAACCGTCTATGGTGGTCAATGTAGTCAACGAATGTTTGGTTGGCCGTCGGTGACCTAGAACAGCAAATTTAAGTTGTTTGAGAGACATTTTAGCGAAATTTTTACCTTTTTTGCTTTCATCGGAGTATCGGTTTGAATCACAATTTGCTATGTGATCGCACGCCACAACCTGTAACTCCGGAACCGCAAGTCGGATCGGGATGAAATTAAATAGCCATTTACGGGGACGCAATACCTTTCATTTGAGGTCAAGTTTAGTCGAATCGGTCTAGCCATTTCCGAGAAACCGATGTGACTGTTACTCTGAATTTGGATACTTCCGCCGGGGCTTCCGGAACCGATGATGGTGACCAATGTGGCCAAATAGACTTTGAATGGATGTTAGTGACCTAATACTACAAATCGAAGCAGTTGTGGTCATATTTTGGAAAAATTTTCACCTTTATACATTCATTGCAGAATTTATTAAAATCGACATTTTCTGCGTGTTCGTACTCATCACCCTGTAATTCCGGAACCGGAAGTCGGATCCATTAGTATTGAGAATGTGACTGCCACTCAAACGGAATGTAGTAAAAACACGTGTGGTCTACTCTTGTGGTGTTATAATAATAATGTTTATTCAGCAACTTTGTTTTAATAAAAATGTATTCATTTCCGGAAACTGTTGGTATGTTGGCACTAGTGCTGCTGAGAGCTAGCAGTGCAGCCAGATGGGCTGCTCGGATATAACAGCTCTTCCCCGCAGAACAAAACTCCCTCCATATGCTACAAATTGAGTCTTTGTGGAACTTTGCTCGGCCGGTTCGATCGACGCAATCCTTGATTCGACGGTAATCCCACTGCACCCGAAGATCCACCATTGTCAGCCATTGCAGTCGAGATAGACGGTTGGATGCCCGAAGAAGGAATAGGGATGGTCGAATTAGGATTAGGAATACTGTCAGTGGAAGCATTTTTGTTTTCTTCCTGATTCGTCGTACTAGGTTTGTCAGAAGTTACTGCGATAGCATTGTCATGAAAAGTTTGACAACCGAACTCTTCGCCACGCGAAGTTGTTTCGCCTGTTAAAGAGCTCTCAAATGCTGTACTTACGCCACGCAGTTGATCTATATGGCGTTTCCAGACCCGTCCGTCGTTAAGTTGCACCATGTAATGAAGTTTACTTAGACGTTCTATAATATTCCCAAATTCCCACTTGTTTTCGTGAATGTACTCTCGAGCAGCAACTTTGGAGGCAACTGTTAGCTCCCTTATTTTAGACTGAACTTCGCTTCCTTTTGAATTTGCCGAGGGAATCATGAGATCTAGCCGCGAACGTATCTGACGACCAAAGACCAGCATCGATGGAGAATATCCAGTTGTAGGGTGGATCATTTTACGGTAAGATAAGAGGATATTACACAATTCAGTTTGCACCTCAGCACGACTGCAATCCATTTGTTTCAATTTGGATTTCATCGTCTGAATGAATCGTTCGGCTTGTCCGTTCGTGGCTGGGTGATAAGGAGCACTAAATTTATGAACAACTCCATTCATTTTTAAGAAATTTCCGAAATCTGCCGAGGTGAACTGGGAACCGTTATCACTTACGAAGACTGAAGTTATTCCGTACGTACTGAAATATTCCCTACAAACGCGAATCGTAGACTCCGTAGTCATGTTTTTGACCACACGAACCTCAGGCCATTTAGAGAATGCATCTATTAAGATAAAATAGTAGAATCCCATAAATGGACCAGCATAGTACGCGTGAACCCGTTGAAAAGGTTCTGAAGGTGCTTCCCAGCAATGGATTGAAACTTTTGGAGGATTTGCTCTATTAGCTTGACAAGAAACACAATCCTTAACCAGATTTTCGATGTCTTTATCTATTCCTTCCCACCAGCAGTACCCTCGAGCAAGCGATTTTATTCTAGAAATACCGAAATGTGTTGAGTGAAGTTCGTTTAGAACTTTCATTCTCAGTGAAGATGGTATATACACACGACTACCTCGCATTATGCAATCCTTTTGAAGACTAAACTCCTCCTGGTTTACCCCAAAACGAAATCTAGCGTCAACGACCTTGCCTGTTCTCAAGGCACGGGAAAGTTCTCGGACATTAACGTCAGAAAGGGTAGCAGAACCTAATTCATCGACTGTCACTGGTAATGTCTGAATGGCGTTGATCTCGAGTACGTCAGGCTCCTCGATCTCCGAGTCAGGATCAGTATGAGAAATGGGTAAACGAGACATGGCGTCTGCGTTGCAGTGATCCGTTGATTTCCGATGACGAATCTGGTAATCGAAAGCCTGTAAAAATGCGGCATAATGCTGCATTCGCATTGCAGACATAGTAGGGAGTCCCTTAGATTCTGAGAAGATCTGACTGATAGGCTTGTTATCTGTTACCAAAATGAACTTGCGGCCAAAGAGATATTGATGAAATTTGCGAATGGCAAAGATGATCGAATAGGCCTCTTTGGCAATTTGCGAATACCTTTGTTGAGTTTGAGTTAGGGTTTGAGAAGCGTACTGCAATGGTCGCTCAGTTCCATCCGGATATTGATGACTGAGGACCGCTCCAACACCGTAAGGTGACGCATCAGTGGCTAAAACCACCGGAAGTAAAGGATCGTAATGAACTAAAAATCTATCCGACTGCATTTCTTTCTTAACGAAAGCGAATGACTTATCACACTCCGTACTCCATATGAAAGGAACGTCATTTTTAAGTAAATTATTAAGCGGATATAAAATGGTACTAAGGTTGGGGAAAAATCGACTGTAGTACATGATCAATCCAATGAAAGATCGAACTTGTTCTTTGTTCTTAGGAACAGGCATGTTTTGTATCGCGTCCATCTTATTGCGAAGCTTATGAATTCCATCTTTATCCACTATGTACCCACAATACTCAATTCTATCGGAGAAAAAGTCGCACTTTTCTCGATTTACGCGCAAGTTGTATTTGTCCAGTCTCTTGAAAACTTCCTCTAACCTAAGCAAATGAGTTTTGTCATCAGGACCGGTAATGCGGATATCATCAATGAACACCGTAACGCCTGGTATACCTTGAAGGATTTGTTCCATCAATCTTTGAAAAATAGCTGGTGCCGAAGCAACACCATACATGAGTCTAGTTGGGCGGAACAATCCTCTATGGGTACTAAGTGTAAGTAATTCCCTATCTTCCGACCGAACTTCTAGCTGCAAACAGAGCCGAAAATTCTCATACCCATTCAATGAACGATAAAATTCACTGAATTCACCTTCGTATTTTCGCTGCCTCCTTCGTTACTAAATTCACACAAAGCGAAACAATAAAGACAACGCCCCTTCTTCTTTCGATTCTATGGATGCGAGTAGCAGAAGTAGTGACTTTCGTTTTCCTATGACAATACGAAAATTCAATCTCGTTTTAATTTCAAATCAGTAATTTTGATTTTTATTTTAATTTTTATTAAATGAAATTATAGCAATGTGCATCATAAAATGCAACTAGAACGCCGCAAACACAGGAAATACGCACACCACTGCCCCTTCAGTCGTCCAATATCATCGCTAGCTTGTTATTCTCCCAAATCGAACAACGACAAATAAATATCGTTACTAGTTTCTTTTCGTTTGGCCAGCGCTATGTGTAATATCGAAGAGACTAATGGCGTTCTCAATTTCGAAGCGAAAACGAATGTGTGGAGGAAATAATGAAATTGAATTTACCCGCATGCTTTGTCGTAGGCCGTTGTCTCATTTTCGGTTTCGTAATGTTCTAGTGGTTTAGAAAGTAGCATCGCTCGCTCGTCATTTTCGTCGGATTTTGGTAAACGAAAAAAAACATTTTTCGACTCTGGCTGCAAATATGCTTGAGACAGATCCAGCTTAGAGAACCGTTCTCCCCCAGCTACGGTTGCAAACAATTCATCGACAGTGGGGAGGGGATGGTCATCTACCAGTAAACTTGGATTTACTGTGATTTTATAATCACCGCATAATCGTACCCTGTTGCCCACTTTCTTCACGGGCACGACGGGAGTAGCCCATTCTGAGTGGTCCACCTTCTCCCAGATACCATCACACACGAACTTATCGATCTCCTTATCGACTGCTTCTCGTACCGCAAAAGCAACAGGCCTAGCCTTCACGTACACTGGTTTTGTATTCTTACGAACGTTCAGTGAAGCTTGCACCCCCGTAATTTTACCAGCACGTCCATCGAAAACATGTGAGAATTTTATGTGTAAATCTTTCAACGCATTAGCGGTGGATTGATCCATGACGCTACAATAAGAAACCGAATGTATACCGGGTCTGAATACGCGATTAAAATCCAACTTAAGCGCGAGTAACCAATCACGACCCAGCAAGGGGTGCCTGCTGGATTTCGCCACGTGCAAAGGTAGTTTGAGCTCTTCACCATTTGAAACAACTCTCACTATCATCTTACCGAGTACCCCGATATCATTATCGCAGTAACTTACCAGTCGTGTAGTCGTGGGATGAATGTCCAGGTCTTTGAAGTAACGTTGTTTTTCATGTAGATTAATAAGGGACACGGGCGATCCGGTGTCGACCTCGAATGTTAACTTCTCCTGATGAACATTCACATCCAGTAGGAACTTACCCGCCAAACTTCGAACAGCGTTCAAATGGAAAACATCCTTAATGGTACACGATTCTTCCAAATGGTGTGCATCATTTGTCCCCCTTTTCTCCTTTTGTTTCGACTGGCACACTTTCTCGAGGTGTCCTTTCTTTTTGCAGTAGTTGCAAACAGTAGTCTTGTGCTTGCATTTGTTTGCGAAATGGTCAGCCTCCCCACAACGAAAACAGTGTTTTTTCTGCCCATTGTTTGTTTGGTGACTGGAACTAGCTTGACTCGTCGACTGGATAGTGCTCTTCTTCATTTTCTTTGCTCCGTGCTCGATGTGCTGTACCACGGTGCGGAGTCGGGAACCGTGCATCTCGTCAGTTCCTCGATGGGACATCTCCATTCCGAATCCAATCTCCTTCGCTTTCGCCAAGGTTAAATCACGAACTTCCAGTAGACGCGATTGGATGACACGATTCCGGATGCCAAAAACGAACTGGTTGCGGATGGCTTTGTCCAAGTGATCTCCGAAATTGCATGATTGTGCCAATTTTTCCAAATCCATCAGATAGTCGCAAAGGGATTCGTGATCCAGCTGCCTCCGACTCGCAAATTTGAAATTTTCCAGAATTGCCAACGGAGCAGGACTGTAATGTTCCTTCAGTAGAGTCACCACCTGCTCGTACGTTTTAGTATGTGGCTCTTCGTTTTTCAATTTATTGCAGAGCACGTCATAGGTAGCACCGCCCATGAAATGCAGAAGGTAATCGCGTTTTTCACCGTCAGGAACTTTGTAGATACGGAAAGAAACCTGCAGTCGCTCCAACCACCGATCGAATTTTGATGTTGCAGCATTGAACGGCTCGAACGAAAACGAGGCAACTGTAGTAGCAGCTTCACTTTTATTTCCAGGCATTGCAATTTATTGGAATATAGCAGCAAATGATTTTCACGCAGTTTCGAAAACTCCTCGTCGCCAACTATTGAGAATGTGACTGCCACTCAAACGGAATGTAGTAAAAACACGTGTGGTCTACTCTTGTGGTGTTATAATAATAATGTTTATTCAGCAACTTTGTTTTAATAAAAATGTATTCATTTCCGGAAACTGTTGGTATGTTGGCACTAGTGCTGCTGAGAGCAGTGCAGCCAGATGGGCTGCTCGGATATAACAATTCAATAGCAGCCTATGGGAACGTTGCACCTTTCATTTGAGACTAAGTTTGTCAAAATCGGTTCAGCCATCTCTGAGAAAAATGAGTGACATTTTTGGTCACATACACACACATACGCACATACACACACATACATACATACACACACAGACATTTGCCGAACTCGATGAACTGAATCAAATGGTATATGTCACTCGGCCCTCCGGGCCTCCGTTAAAAAGTCGATTTTCAGAGCAATTGCAATACCTTTCTATTGAGAAAGGCAAAACATATTTTCATTTCAGTTAAGATGAAGTTCAAATGAATTTCAAAACACCCAACGAAAGGGGTTCGAACGGGTCTGCAGTTTAGGTCATTTTGTCCTCTCTATACCGAACATTTTGCTCACTACCCCAACAACAATCCCTACTACAAAACACATCGCAACATCCGTTTCAGAATCAAAACTGGTTAGCCAACGTTCACCGACCCAAGATTTTTTGTCAAACCACGTAATCATTGTACGTACCTGTATTTACCCGTGATTTTTCTTTGTGCATCAGCTAGAGACCCGCTCCCACAACGAAGAAAAAAGTTTTTTAAAGAGCAACAAATCTTCAAAATGTCTCCAAAAGCTTGTCGACTTTACGTCTAAGTTCAAGTTATGAGCTACTCAAACTTAAGAGTTGCTCTCGGTCGGCCATTTCGTTTTTTTCTTGTCAGACTTCATTCCCCAACCCAGTAGCAATGAGATAACTAAGATCATTAGCTAATCATATAACTTGAATATGCTATTCTAATCTTATTCATATTAACCGCGCAAGATTCAAACCTATTGCATATCACTGAGTTTTAATATGAACTTTTAGTAACATTCATATGGTTTCATATAAATTTTACACAACTAAGCGAAGTGCGATCCATATGAGAAAACTAATGAATACAAAAGACATTTTTATTTCAGCGCATATGCAGCACGGCACGAAAACAGCAAGAAAACCAAAAATAAGAAGCCAGTTGTCTCGTCTTGTCTTAGGTCTGACCACAGATAACAGACGTTTAGGCTCGATTTGAATCGTGTGTAAATACCCGCTACTGAAATTCCGAATAAATTAGACGTCTGAAACACGTTTGGCAAACGTTTGCAGATGGCGCAGTGAACGACACAATGCAGTTAGAGTGCAGCTGTCAAACACGTGTAGCAAACAGTTGCGCAGATGGCAATAGTGAAACACGGATTTCCAACATTTATTAATTTGAAAGTTTACACAGGTTTTTGAAGAAATTTTGTTCTAGCCTAAACGTCTATTATCTGTGGTCTGACAAACAACTTTGTTATAGAGCACTCTAGACGTATTCACAATAGAAATACGTCAGATTTCTGCTCGTTTGGATACGTCAAACGCGTCTTGGCCGCACTCTAACTAGAGCCTCTACTTTGTTAGGCCGATTCGTTTGATGTTGGATCGAATTAACGATATTGTCGGGCGTCGCACCCCTCGGAGTAACGTCAGAATAAGTAAACAAGAAATAATCAGCTGATCAGAAACGTCTCATGGATTGCCTAATGGTGAAAATAGAAGCCGGATTAGACATTGCCCAAATTGGTCTAACGAATGTCCTTCATTGGACGATTTTGAAACCAACCGTTCGTAGAGGGTAGCAAAACGACCAATCACAAGCTGGTTCAATATTGACGTGGACTGGACCAAACTAGCTATGTGATTGTGTTCTCTTTTCTTTGGATAGGACTGGATCGAACTCTACGCGATTCTCCTCTGTTCTCTTAGGACTTTAATGAATGTTAAAATTACCTCAGATAAATCCTTATAAATCGATGATGCCATGTTGTTAAATTTAAAGATGCGTTCAAACTAGAGCTATCGAAAACTCACGATCGAGCCGGACTAACTGCTGTGTTTACATACATAGAGATAAACAAAATTTGTTTAATTAATTACTGAAATTCATAAGAACTATATAGAGTTCTATGCAAATCACTTCACTCACACTATTTGTGGATTTGTTTTCCTCCAGCTGTCATATGTAAAACTGCCAGTCAATTGGGCTGTACCTACACGGAAACGAAAAACTACCTAAAATTGAGTTCCTTTGACTCAATCTCGTGGTATCGTGGGGGAACTTAAAATTAGGTAAACCGTGTTGAAGGTAGTTCCCATTTAACCACGGCAAAAATTACAACTCATTGATAGGTTTTTTATACTCAAATTTAAGTTGAATTTACCTAATTTTGAGTTCACCCCAAACAACTCAAAAGTACCTTCCTCCACGGAAGACCTCGACTGAGTCGAATCTCTCTTTTTGTTTTTGACAACACTAATAAGTGCGAAAGCGACGCACAACTCAAAAGTAAGTTAAAAGAACTTATTCTGCAGGTTGTTTTATTTAACCGTGTAAGAGAAGAGAAGACAATCGCGTAGCCAATTTGATCCAGTCCTAACCTCAATATTGAACCAGCTTCTGATTAGGCAATCCATGAGACGTTTCTGATCAGCTGATTATTTCTTGTTTACTTATTCTGACGTTACTCCGAGGGGTGCGACGTCCGACAATATCGTTGATTCGATCCAACATCAAACGAATCGGACTAACAAAATTGTTTGTCGGACGAGTTTTTCTGTTCGCGGGAGTTGACTTGTTGACAGAACCCACCGCTGAATTGTCAAACAAACGTCTAATGGATTGCCTAATTGGTCATTTTGCCAGTCATGAGCATTCATTATAATTATTTACAATCGGGATGAAAAACAGTGCTGCTGAATCTATTCTGGCTATTTTTCATACGCATCAACATTTCGTGCAAATTGAATAAAAAACTTGAATAACGATATAGTTACGTGTATTGTTAAGAAAGACATGAATAAATATTTAATTTAATTTTTAAATGCAGCTAGCATTGTAAATTCTTGGTAGAGGTGCGATCTTTTAGGTACAATTATTTTCGGCAATTGTAATAAACATTCAAAGGGAATCTGGCAACGATGAACGCTTGTTGTCTTCAGATTTACGGCAGGGCCAAGTCGAGAAAATTAAGAAGAGCAAGAAGCCTGTTGTCGTCTCTTCTCTTAGGGCTGTACACGCAGACGAAGTCGACATAAATGACTTTTACTGTGAACCCAAAGAGAATAGGGAAAAAGACGAAGAGTGAAAATCAGTCAAAACGGCAACACTCCCTTTATGATGATTTCAACACTAGAATTTTGGCAACCGCTTCCACAGGCAGCACTTTAAATGACTCCTATTATATTTTGAAAACAAACCGTATGTCGATCGTTGGATTTGTTTATCAAACGATGCGCATTTCGAAACAGAGATGAAATAATTCTAAAGCTTGTTTTTACTCATACATATACTCTAGAATACACCTTACAATCACGATTGAACCAAATTCAGACGAAAATTGAAATTTCTTTTTTAATTGACTAATCTATGTGGAGTTGTGTTAGTGCGAGATTGAGGTTAAATCGGGTAGTTTTTTGCCAAATGAGGTTAAATCAGATGACGAATTGAAAACATAGCGTTATATGTATGTTGTCTATACACATTGCAACTGTGTTGGTGTCCTAGACGTCAAATAAGTCAATAGATGTACAATACTTATCTCCTCCAACTCAGGCATGAGTAATGTTTATTTACATTGCACGATTGGTCGCTTAATAAGGTATTTTTGGCTTCACACTATTCGTCTCTTTCCCTATTCTCTTTTTGTGAACCGTATTTACCAACACTGCCATTAACCCAGTGAATTTCAGCCGGAAATGAACTGGAATTCTGGCTGGTTCCAGTTCGTATTCCGGCTCCAGTGACACAACCGATTCTAACTAGAATCGGTTGTGTCAATGGAGCCGGAATGCGAACTGGAACCAGCCGGAATTCCAGTTCATTTCCGGCTGAGCTTAACTGGGAAACTGTGAAGCAATATGGTTCCCGGTCCAACAAAAGAGATTATAACTACTAGAGGTCGCATGTCGCTGTTAACACCGAAAATTTATCATCTTGCTCTTACACCCGGTCATCGTGGCAAGCAGAAAGTTAGCAAAAGTTAAGCAAAGCGAAATTGATACCGGCAGAGTTTCTGTGAGCATTTTGCGCGATTTGTGCGAGAATTCTGGCAACGAATTCGCTCAAATGCAACAACCGTTTCTGAAAGAAGCGGTTAAACCAACCGGTGCTGCTCACTTTTATCCAGAATCCAGTCAGAAATGTACGGCCAAGATCTCTGCACGCTTCCATCCACATCTTTGTCAGATGTTTTGCTCGATTCGTGCTAAATTCTACCAGGTAGGAATTGCCAGGATCTTTGCACAGTTTATGTCCGAGCTATGCCAGGGTTTTGCTCGGTTCCTGACAAAATTTGCCAGAAACGCGAGCGAACACGATTTCGCCCTAGCTCAACTAACCCGACAGGCAGCGATGCCACATGTTTTTGTGAAATGTCTGTAGAAGAATAATGAAAATGTCTGTAAAAGTCTGTAGACGGTTGTTTAAACTTTATTTACACTACGTTATTACTTTAAAAGTAGCTTGAAATTTGTAAACTATTGTGAAGGAATCACTCGTATTCGGATAAAATTATTCAAGTGCAATTTTGTTAAATACTATTACTCTTTTAAAAGTCTGTAGATTTCTGATTACGTCTGTAGGAGACCATCAAAAGTCTGTAAAATACAGACATGTCTGTAAATCTGGCATCGCTGCCGACAGGATACGCGCAGAAATCTGACAGGGCTGCCAAACCAAGACTGACAGAAATCTAGCAGAGCGGTCTCTGCCAGGAAATTTGCTCACTGGGCATATGCTAGCCCACCCGCTTGGAAGAAAAACGGGCAGCCAGCAAAAAACCGCCAGGATTCCAGCAGCTGTCAAAATTATCAAAATGGCGCTGCCAGAATTCAGCTATACTCCTTCCAGGCATTAATTCCCGCTCGGACGTGCCTGGCAGGATTCCCCCCAGATAGTCGGCAGCGAAATAAAAACTCTGGCAGAATTTCTGGGGGTCTGGCTTGCAGAGCGCTGCCCAACCGGCCGGCTCAAATGCAACAACCGTTTCTGGCAGAATTTTTCGCCTTACGGTTATTAACGGTTTTTTCTGCCGGATTTCTGTCAGACACGCACCGGCAGGACCAGTTTTTTACCGCTTCAGGTTTTGCTTGTATGTTTTCTTAATTTTTTTTAAATTTTATGTAAATTTATAATAAAAACATGTCTGGAGACGTGAAATTCATATTACTTACCTGGTTTGAAACCAAAATCTTTGTTTCTTCTTATTTTTTCATCTGCCAAAACTATCCTTCTTGGAAAAATATAAATATGGCGAAAATGAAACAACGATAAACAAAACAAAACCGGTGAGGCGAATCTGCCTGCCATAACTGGAAGGAGTATAGCTGAATTCTGGCAGCGCCATTTTGATAATGTTGACAGCTGCCGGAATCCTGACGGATATTTGCTGGCTGCCCGTTTTTCTTCCAAGCGGGTTGTATTGCGCCGGGTATACACCTGTCAAAGTAATGGGATACAATATGCTAAAGCGAGACCCCATGTTTCAGTCCGTGAACACATGGAGACAGTAGCGCGTTGCTCCCTCCAGTAGTTATACACTCAGGTTTTTTACGCGGGGGATACAGGCCGCGTAAATGAAATCCGCGTAAATTTCAAAATCCGTGTAAATGAAAACCGCGTAAATTTCAAAATCAGCGTAAATGAAAACCGCGTAAATTTCAAAATCCACGTAAATGAAGACCACTTAAATTTAAGAATCCGCGATAAAGGGAACCTCGTTAATGGATACCGCGTAAATTCCAAAATCCGCGCAAATGAAAACCGCGTAAATTTCAAAAACCGCGTAAATGAAAACCGCGTAAATTTCATAATCTGCGTAAATGAAAGCCGCGTAAATTTCAAAATTCGCGTAAATGAAAACCGCGTAAATTTCAAAATCCGCGTAAAAACCGCGTAAAAAATACCGCGCAAAAAAAACCGCGTAAAACAAACTTGAGTGTAATCTCTTTTGGTCAAACCATTCGGAATTTGATTCGGAATCCTGAATGGAGTCAGTATGGATTCCAAATCAAATGTAACAACCGATTCTGAAACCGATTGAGTCGGAATCGGTTGTTGCATTTGATTTGGAATCTAGGGGCAGATCACTTGTGATGCATTTTTATAAATCAGCTAAATTAAATGCATTTCTTTCCATCAAAATAGAAATTCATAATGTATTTTTCGTTGCGTGTAAGACGTCAAAACCCTATAAAAAATTAGTCCTACATTCAACAAAACGTCGAACAAAGTAAATCAGCGTAGGACGTTTGTTAAACAACATTTCCTGCGAGGGAGTGCAAAGTTAATGCAAAAATGGAAATTAAATGCAAATTTGTTATTGTCGCGCTTATAATAAAATCTCACATTGCGGGCGTCTGAAAGGCGCATCAAATATAGCCGCAGTTGCTCCGCAAGCAGATTTCAGTGGAGCTTTATTTTTCTGCCAGCTGTGTGCTTTTCGAAAGCTTCAAGGAAAAAGCTGCCTATACATTTATATAGGCGGCTGTCACGCGCCTATCTCAATTGAGCTTTCATATAATCGCATATCGAGCGATTATCCTGCATGGCACAATATACATTTCAAGAGTGATCTGCCCCTACCCTCTAAGAACGGTTGGTTTCAAAATCGTCCAATGAAGGACGTTCCTTGGACCAATTTGGACAACGTACAAATAACCGTTCAACAAACGTCCATCGTTGGACCCGTGTTGAACGATTTTGAAACAATTTTTTGGACGTCTCAGTGGGTAGTTTGGAATCCAATTGTGTTGGTGTCCTAGACGTCAAATAAGTCAATAGATGTACAATACTTATCTCCTCCAACTCAGGCATGAGTAATGTTTATTTACATTGCACGATTGGTCGCTTAATAAGGTATTTTTGGCTTCACACTATTCGTCTCTTTCCCTATTCTCTTTTTGTGAACCGTATTTACCAACACTGCCATTAACCCAGTGAGTTTCAGCCGGAAATGAACTGGAATTCTGGCTGGTTCCATTCTAACTAGAATCGGTTGTGTCAATGGAGCCGGAATGCGAACTGGAACCAGCCGGAATTCCAGTTCATTTCCGGCTGAGCTTAACTGGGAAACTGTGAAGCAATATGGTTCCCGGTCCAACAAAAGAGATTATAACTACTAGAGGTCGCATGTCGCTGTTAACACCGAAAATTTATCATCTCGCTCTTACACCCGGTCAGCGTGGCAAGCAGAAAGTTAGCAAAAGTTAAGCAAAGCGAAATTGATACTGGCAGAGTTTCTGTGAGCATTTTGCGCGATTTGTGCGAGAATTCTGGCAACGAATTCGCTCAAATGCACCAACCGTTTCTGAAAGAAGCGGTTAAACCAACCGGTGCTGCTCACTTTTATTCAGAATCCAGTCAGAAATGTACGGCCAAGATCTCTGCACGCTTCCATCCACATCTTTGTCAGATGTTTTGCTCGATTCGTGCTAAATTCTACCAGGTAGGAATTGCCAGGACCTTTGCACAGTTTATGTCAGAGCTATGCCAGGGTTTTGCTCGGTTCCTGACAAAATTTGCCAGAAACGCGAGCGAACACGATTTCGCCCTAGCTCAACTAACCCGACAGGCAGCGATGCCACATGTTTTTGTGAAATGTCTGTAGAAGAATAATGAAAATGTCTGTAAAAGTCTGTAGACGGTTGTTTAAACTTTATTTACACTACGTTATTACTTTAAAAGTAGCTTGAAATTTGTAAACTATTGTGAAGGAATCACTCGTATTCGGATAAAATTATTCAAGTGCAATTTTGTTAAATACTATTACTCTTTTAAAAGTCTGTAGATTTCTGATTACGTCTGTAGGAGACCATCAAAAGTCTGTAAAATACAGACATGTCTGTAAATCTGGCATCGCTGCCGACAGGATACGCGCAGAAATCTGACAGGGCTGCCAAACCAAGACTGACAGAAATCTAGCAGAGCGGTCTCTGCCAGGAAATTTGCTCACTGGGCATATGCTAGCCCACCCGCTTGGAAGAAAAACGGGCAGCCAGCAAAAAACCGCCAGGATTCCAGCAGCTGTCAAAATTATCAAAATGGCGCTGCCAGAATTCAGCTATACTCCTTCCAGGCATTAGTTCCCGCTCGGACGTGCCTGGCAGGATTCCCCCCAGATAGTCGGCAGCGAAATAAAAACTCTGGCAGAATTTCTGGGGGTCTGGCTGGCAGAGCGCTGCCCAACCGGCCGGCTCAAATGCAACAACCGTTTCTGGCAGAATTTTTCGCCTTACGGTTATTAACGGTTTTTTCTGCCGGATTTCTGCCAGACACGCACCGGCAGGACCAGTTTTTTACCGCTTCAGGTTTTGCTTGTATGTTTTCTTAATTTTTTTTAAATTTTATGTAAATTTATAATAAAAACATGTCTGGAGACGTGAAATTCATATTACTTACCTGGTTTGAAACCAAAATCTTTGTTTCTTCTTATTTTTTCATCTGCCAAAACTATCCTTCTTGGAAAAATATAAATATGGCGAAAATGAAACAAAACCGGTGAGGCGAATCTGCCTGCCATAACTGGAAGGAGTATAGCTGAATTCTGGCAGCGCCATTTTGATAATGTTGACAGCTGCCGGAATCCTGACGGATATTTGCTGGCTGCCCGTTTTTCTTCCAAGCGGGTTGTATTGCGCCGGGTATACACCTGTCAAAGTAATGGGATACAATATGCTAAAGCGAGACCCCATGTTTCAGTCCGTGAACACATGGAGACAGTAGCGCTTTGCTCCCTCCAGTAGTTATACACTCAGGTTTTTTACGCGGGGGATACAGGCCGCGTAAATGAAATCCGCGTAAATTTCAAAATCCGTGTAAATGAAAACCGCGTAAATTTCAAAATCCGCGTAAATGAAAACCGCGTAAATTTCAAAATCCACGTAAATGAAGACCACTTAAATTTAAGAATCCGCGATAAAGGGAACCTCGTTAATGGATACCGCGTAAATTCCAAAATCCGCGCAAATGAAAACCGCGTAAATTTCAAAAACCGCGTAAATGAA
The DNA here is from genome assembly GCF_030247195.1 of Topomyia yanbarensis. Taxonomy (NCBI): domain Eukaryota; kingdom Metazoa; phylum Arthropoda; class Insecta; order Diptera; family Culicidae; genus Topomyia; species Topomyia yanbarensis. The sequence goes on along the minus strand of NC_080670.1, from coordinate 133,138,387 downwards.
AACCGCGTAAATTTCAAAATCTGCGTAAATGAAAGCCGCGTAAATTTCAAAATTCGCGTAAATGAAAACCGCGTAAATTTCAAAATCCGCGTAAAAACCGCGTAAAAAATACCGCGCAAAAAAAACCGCGTAAAACAAACTTGAGTGTAATCTCTTTTGGTCAAACCATTCGGAATTTGATTCGGAATCCTGAATGGAGTCAGTATGGATTCCAAATCAAATGTAACAACCGATTCTGAAACCGATTGAGTCGGAATCGGTTGTTGCATTTGATTTGGAATCTAGGGGCAGATCACTTGTGATGCATTTTTATAAATCAGCTAAATTAAATGCATTTCTTTCCATCAAAATAGAAATTCATAATGTATTTTTCGTTGCGTGTAAGACGTCAAAACCCTATAAAAAATTAGTCCTACGTTCAACAAAACGTCGAACAAAGTAAATCAGCGTAGGACGTTTGTTAAACAACCTTTCCTGCGAGGGAGTGCAAAGTTAATGCAAAAATGGAAATTAAATGCAAATTTGTTATTGTCGCGCTTATAATAAAATCTCACATTGCGGGCGTCTGAAAGGCGCATCAAATATAGCCGCAGTTGCTCCGCAAGCAGATTTCAGTGGAGCTTTATTTTTCTGCCAGCTGTGTGCTTTTCGAAAGCTTCAAGGAAAAAGCTGCCTATACATTTATATAGGCGGCTGTCACGCGCCTATCTCAATTGAGCTTTCATATAATCGCATATCGAGCGATTATCCTGCATGGCACAATATACATTTCAAGAGTGATCTGCCCCTACCCTCTAAGAACGGTTGGTTTCAAAATCGTCCAATGAAGGACGTTCCTTGGACCAATTTGGACAACGTACAAATAACCGTTCAACAAACGTCCATCGTTGGACCCGTGTTGAACGATTTTGAAACAATTTTTTGGACGTCTCAGTGGGTAGTTTGGAATCGATACTGACTCCATTCAGAAATCCGAACCGGTTCCTGAATGAGTTTAAATGGTTTGTAAACACCCCACTGAGACGTCCAAAAATTTGTTTCAAAATCGTTCAACACGGGTCCAACGATGGACGTTCGTTGAACGGTTATTTGGACGTTGGTGAAATTGGTCCAACGAACGTCCGTCATTGGACGATTTTAAAACCAACCGTTCTTAGAGGGACGGCTCACAGCTACCCAGTTAAACTCATTCCGGAACCGGTTCGTATTTCTGAATGGAGTCATTATGGATTCCAAATCAAATGCAACAACCGATTCCGACTCAGAATCGGTTGTTGCATTTGATTTGGAATCCATAATGACTCCATTCAGGATTCCGAATCAAATTCCGAATGGTTTGACCGGGTAGGGGCAGATCACTCTAAGAATGAATAACAAATTTGCATCAAATTAGAAAAAATGCATTTAATTTCCATTTTTGCATCAGCTTGGCACTCCCTCGCAGAAAAGTTTGTTTAACAAACGTCTTACGCTGATCCACTTTGTTCGACGTTTTGTTAAATGTAGGGCTAGTTTTTCTATAGGGTTTTGACGTCTTACACGCAACGCAAACCACATTGCAGGCAACGCAAAAACATTGCACGCAACGCAAAATACATTATGAATTTCTATTTTGATGCAAATAAATGCATTTAATTTCGCTGATTTTTAAAATGCATCACAAGTGATCTACCCCTAGGCTCACAGTAAGAGTCATTTTTAAGTCGACGCGTCGGCGTGCACAGCCTAATTTAAAAGTTTGGAATTCTACACTCCACGGAAAAACTACCTAAAATTAAGCACTTTTGACTCAATCTCGTGGTATCGTGCACCCTCTAAGAACGGTTGGTTTCAAAATAGTCCAATGAAGGACGTTCGTTGGACCAATTTGGACAACGTACAAATAATCGTTCAACGAATGTCCATCGTTGGACCCGTGTTGAACGATTTTGAAACAATTTTTTGGACGTCTCAATGGGCAGGAAGGTAAAATCACAGAGAACAGACGTCCATCTTCAGCATTCAACTTGTGTAAAATCTATAACGTTTTCGGATGTAGTTGGGATATCCAAACCAGGTGCGCTACTGTCGGCATGTTTTTTGTGGCTGAGTTCGACAGAATTGACAGCGGTTATTCCTCTACCCACCCACTGAGACGTCCAAAAAATTGTTGCAAAATCGTTCAACACGGGTCCAACGAAGGCCTTTCGTTGAACGGTTATTTGGACGTTGTCCAAATTGGTCCAACGAACGTCCTTCATTGGACGATTTTGAAACCAACCGTTCTTAGAGGGCACCCACTGAGACGTCCAAAAAATTGTTTGAAAATCGTTCAACACGGGCCCAACGAACGTCCTTCATTGGACGATTTTGAAACCAACCGTTCTTAGAGGGCAGTCAAACTAGTGCGGAACCGGTTCGGACTTCCAGCATGAATCAGCTCAAATGCATCAACCGATAGAGACGGATTCGGTTGTTTTCTTTGAGCAAGATTCCATGCTGAATCCATTCAGGATTTCGAACCGGTTCCGGAATGGATTTGACGGATAGCTGGGATAGGTTGGTGTGGCGTCGCTAGTGTTTATCGTATATTAATTCAAATGTTTACACACGATTTTTAAATATTTTTGTTCGATCATGGATGTCTGTTCTCTGTGGTAAAATTAGGTAAACCGTGTTGAAGGTAGCTTCCATTTAACTACAGCAAAAATAATAACTCAACCTAGAGTTTAATTTACTTAAATTTAAGTTGAATTTACCTAATTTGAGTATACACCAAACAACTCAAAAGAACCTTACTGCACGGAAGACCTCGACTGAGTAGAATCTCTCGTTTTATTTTTGACAACATTAAGAAGTGCGAAAGCGACACACAGCTCAAAAGTACCTAAATTTAAGTTAAAATAACTTATTCTGTAGGTTATTTTATGGTTGCGCTGAATTATATGAATATCATATAATATGAATGTAGCGATTTCGCTCAGTGAATGGGAGCTTCCGTGATGCCAGTTTACATCCATGGTTGCTAGTTTTACTATTTTTCTCTCCACTAGTCTGTTATATAAAGTATTTAAAGGCCAAAACAAATAAGATAAATGAGTGCATCATTGTTGACATGCATGTCAACGGAATAATATGTTTTTGCTCTGTTGTACGGGAAAATATGTTTTAGGCCTTTTTTGTTTGTTACAACATGGGACGGGACATGCGAAGACGGCTTTCTTTTTCCCCCTCGATTTTGTTGTTATTGTGCAGGGAAAAAATCGTTTGTAAAGTAATTTCAAGCAAATGCCGATAGTAGTGTTGTGCCGATGCGGAGAAGATTTCTGTCGATGAGGCAAAGATTTGAGCCAAAAATCACATAGTTCAAACATGACATCAATAATGCCATCGTTTGTATGAGCTGTGCAAAACAACATTAACCATAACTGCCAAGCAGAATAATAAAATTGTACGTGTGGCCCTTGCATTTGGTATATTTGGTTCTGTGTACATAAATTGCACTTGAAACATATGTAAAATATATGTTCGTAAAACACTTTGCGTACAGCCTGGATGTAACAATACTAGGGTGACCATACGTCCTGGTTTCTCTGGACATGTCCTGATTTTGCACTGGCTGTCCTGGTGTCCTGGGAAGTCGAAGAAAAAGATTGCTTTGTCGTGGTTTTTTCTCCTGTAAGCCTAATAACGGGTGTTCAAAATAATAAAATGAGAATTTTTCAGTCATAAAAAAAAAATCAACGAATTATGTATTTTTCATTAAAAACGAAATGTTTATTCTCCAAAAACGTCAATGAATATTGGAGAAAGGGCCCTTGTCACCCGTACGACGAAACTTAGTCGCGATGCTCTCACAAGAGCGCTGGACGACACTGACGTCCATCTTCCGGATGCAATTCCGGAACTGGTCAACTGCTTCGTATTTTTGTACACTAGGGCACTGAGGGAGCCAATAAAATCCCCAATGGGACGGCACTGGGGCAAGTTGGTCGGGTTCCTTTCTTTCGGCACGTACGGTATCTTTTTCTGCTCAAGATACTCCAGCGTCTTCTTGGCGTAATGGGAAGACGCCTTGTCCAGCCAGATAACGCACTTCCGATCCGCGTGATATTCTTTCAAGAATCGCAGAGGAATTTTTTCAAGTCACTTTTATTCCAGGGGTGGGGCCGACTTGTCGTAGTTGTCATTTCCTGCAATGTGAGATCCGGTAAACTGTACTCACGGGCACGTTTTCGTCTCGAAAGTGTTTTACCGTAAACATTTTCTCACGATGGCCATGCGTTTTGTAAAACCGTACAACACGCTCGCGGAGTGCTTGCTGTTTCGACGCCATCTACGATTAATCTGATAGCACCCGTCGAAAAGAAACATGCCGTCCATTTCTAGGGAGTCCAGAGAGCAATTCTCTTGGAGAGAAAAAACTCTTTACTTTAATAACAGAAAGGTATTGAAATCATTATCATTTTTTTATTGAACACCTGTTATATTTCTAATTGAGTTTTCGCTTTATTCACTCTGCTCCAGTGTTCGACAAAGAAAACTTAATACACTCGAATCTCCCAATTGTACCATCCGATACCTTTTTAATTCTCTCGATAGTCCACGTTATTTCATTTTTCAACTTTTTTACATGGAAATTGAAAAGAGAAAGAGGTGTTCGTATGTATGTAGCATATGAATGAGCTTTAGTCTGCAAGAAACTTTGGCAACCGAACAAATCAATATCGATGAAACAATGATTACCAGAGTTTCTTCTTGGCTTAAATCGTCTTTCAATCCGGGATCCGAAAAATTTCCTTTGGTAGATCTGAGAAGACACATTGAAGTTTTTATGTATTTGGTTCACTGATTTTTCTCGGTGAAATTAAAAAAAAAAACGAAACCGTCTTTCTTCATTGTTACGTTACGTTTCGTCCTACTACGCTTCAGCTATCGTCGGACGCCTACAAACATTTATTTCGAATAATTATTCAATGTTTGTAGGCGTCCGACGATGGCTGAAGCGTAGTAGGCCGAAACGTAACGTAACAACGAAGAAAGAAGGTTTCGTTTTTTTAATTTCACTGAGAAAATCAATAAAACAAATACATAACAATTTTGCGGTGACCAATAAAACCTAAATACATTGAAGTTTTGGTGACTCTTCTTCTCCTAGAGTGCTCTTGCTAGTGGCAGTTTTTCTTTTTACTGGAAATCCATTTCATAAAAAGTAAAATGGCGCAACATCAATAACTATCGTGGAATAACCTCGTTGAACGCTCTCTCGAGCTGATGATTATGGAGCCCCTTTAAAATCAATACCAGTTCCTAATAACTCTATTTTTCCATCTCAATCGAATCGAAAGCTAAATCGGTGTGCTTGTTAACTGTACAGTGAATCAAACGAATGTTTCTACATACTGTCTGCTATCTACATGTACCGCGCCAGCAGAGCAATCGAAAAATAACAGTTGTCCCAAACCAGTGTGAACAATAAAGCACCGTCACTTTCATCGATGCGGTATCGATTGTTTATTTAAACATGCGTGAAACTCAGCAGCACAATTTGAATGATCTTCGGTACGGAATTCATCCTTGTGTTCGCGAAATGGAACAATTAATAAAGGCGCATACTCGTAATGCGGAAACAACATGCAACACGTCGTTGCGCATGACAATGTTAGAATCAAGATACCCGTTTAGATCGACGATGATAAGACTGATATGCGTCTGGACGATCTATCCCCGCGTACTACCAATAAATTCACTACAACCATCATGTCGGAGCACGTAACGGTGAAAATTTGAAACCTGGAGAAACTTTTTTCCAGGTATATCCAGTGGTGTTCGTATCGTGAGAATGCGAGTTACGAAACCTATTCCATCATACCTGATCCTTCAATCCGTATTTCGTGTAAGCAAATCGCAAATCACGCTGTGCACATGTGAAGGCCAGATACCTACGTGCCAAACCATGTGCGAAAGTCGCGCTCAAACTGATACTAGCAACACCAAACTACCGCCGGTTTTAATATAGCAATCGATAAAATGGAGAAATTTGAAATCAACGGTAGGTTTTGCAACTGTTTCGATCCTAGCTCTCAGATCGAGAGAAAATGGTTTTCATTGGAGATTGCCAGATATAGCGCAGGGAAGCTACTAGGGACCGTTGATGTTTCGGTTTTACTTCAATGACATGTATTTAGTGCTGAAAACTCCTCACCGGTTCCTGCACAAACGATCTCATAATATTTCGTCTCATTTGCTCTATTCAGGATATCCCATTTCTCCGACAACAGCATGAAACTTTTGCCGGTAGTGCTGTAGCAAGAACTGCGCTTGTGTGTGTAAATCCGAAAAAGCACGGTGATAGAATTCACACGAAAAATTTTCCGATAGAACTCTTCCTCTCAGATCCACAGAACTTTTTTACTGCCGAAGCTTTGCCTGCCAGACTCAAGAACTTTATAACTGCCGAAAACCTTTGGATAAGACACAGTCGATTGAGAGGTAACGGGGAGAGGCAGTCCCCTTTCAACTGTCCTGGTTTTTTACGCGCCTCATATGGCCACCCTAAACAATACTACCCAGCCACTATTCATTTCAAGAAAATGAAAATCGCCAAGAATAATCCGGTTCACGATGACAGGCCATTGCCGGTTCGCGGTGACGTTCAGGGATACCAGGTATCTTTTTCAAATGTCTTCACATTTTATAAAAAAAAATGTCTTCATTTATCTTCAACGGCCATGATTCTGAATCGGTTCTTCATTTTCAGCCAGAATTCTGCCAGAAATTAGTCAGACATCCGAATAAATTTGTTTTCAAAATGAAAAACACGTGTTCACAACCTTTCAAATGTCTTCAAAATGACGACAACTTCAAATCTTGCATCTCTGGTGACATTTTCTCACTGTGTTACTATGTTACTATGTTTTACATTTTCTCACTGTGTACATCCCGTCCCAGCCGAGGGTCTGCCCCAAAGGGAAAAAGAGCGTGTCCGGATAAGAATAAGAAGCGCGGCAGATTTGACAAACGCAAAACAGATTCAAGATAATCTGCAGAAGGTGTATGCATGTGTGTACAATAATATTTTTGGTGGCTTTGCTTTGAGAGGCTGAAAGCACTAGTTTCTATATTCAAAACATTGTTTTAATTAATTTCGCTTTTATTAACCTCTTTTTTGGGAAGTGAATCAGTATTTACGCAATGTCGATCTTGTCAATCGTAAAACCAAAACTCTCGCTTTACGTATGCCTATACCTTATCTGGTATCATCTTGGGTTTTCACGTCATTTGCAGTTTGACAAGACCAAAATTTGACAAGACCATAATTTGATGTTGGAACGGTCTATCCTTGAGAATGATCATAGGAAGGGCAATCCCTCGGTCCCAGCTCTCTAATGTGGTTTTCGTTTGAAGCGAAACTGCGTCAGTTTCTAACCCCAACTGCTGTCAAAATGTATGAACTGACAGCGGTTAAGGTTAGAACCTGACTCAGTTTCGGGCTCAAGCGAAATCGCCATAAGAACGGTTGGTTTCGAAATCGTCCAATGAAGGACGTTCGTTGGACCAATTTGGACAACGTCCAAATAACCGTTCAACAAACGTTCATCCACAGCGAACAGACATCCATGATCGAACAAAAATATTTAAAAAACGTGTGTAAACATTTGAATTAATATACGATAAACACTAGCGCCACCACACCGACCTATCCCAACTATGCGTCAAATCCATTCCGGAACCGGTTCGATCAAATCCGACACCAAACACTCCTGCAGTGCTTCTTATCTTACGTTTCTGCTTTTCACAAACAGTTTGAAGTGTTTGTTAAAAAAAATGAAGTAGTGCAGCGAACGGTTTGCTCTTACCCGGTCAAACCATTCGGAATTTGATTCGGAATCCTAAATGGAGTCAGTATGGATTCCAAATCAAATGCAACAACCGATTCTGAGTCGGAATCGGTTGTTGCATTTGATTTGGAATCCATAATGACTCCTTTCAGAAATCCGAACCGGTTCCGGAATGAGTTTAACTGGGTAGCCGAGGTTCTTTTACCTTCACGCTCATCCAGCATAACTCAAAAGTGAGTGGCCAGCCACTCAATTTCATAAAAAGTGCACATAGTCAAAAGGAGAGTTTTTCTCGCTTACTCAGTTTTGAGTTCGAGTTGAACATGTCAACATTTGAGTACTTTTTACTCAAAAATAAAATATGAGAAATAACCACTCCATTTTTAGAATATAGCTATATGAAAATTCAACGTAATTTAAAATGTTATTTACCTGTACCTCCCGGCGTTAACACGATGTCTGGATCTCGGTCCATATATTCCGGGAGCTTTTTTTTCCTGAATGTTCCCCCTTCCTAGATAGCATGCAGATCATAATCTGTTAGTAACGGCTGGATCTGAAAAAAAAAATCAAAAGTAATTAGGTTAAAGCAAAAATAAAACTTGGCGAAACTTACGATTGATTTTCCTGAATGTTCCCGCGCCTTCCTCTTCACAGCAAGGTCTTTTTTTAAGTTCTGGTCGACACCCAACTTTAGTCAATTGTTCAAAGTAATTTTTTCACCCAAAACTTTAAAACTTAACGGTTACTCAAGAGATGAGATAATTTCACTCAACTCAAAACTCATTTTTTGACAGTTTGCCTAGATTTTTGAATTTGAGTACTCGGAACTCAAATTTTGAGTAGTTCTGAATGAGCGTGTTAATCATTGGGGTTGAACCAGAGGGGGTGTCACTCCTGTCATCCGCTATGGAGATATACAGACTTTAACAGTAGTCAACATATGATGGGCCTAGCCGCCTCTAGGCCCATGTCGCCCATGCAATAGCATTGGGTTGTTTTAATTTTAACAAAACCAGGCTAGGACAAAATGGCTGCCTAGCAGGGGGCTACTATTGCAAAGTAATCCTCTCAGAAATCGGCACAATGCGTTACTCCGTTTGTGCCTTAGTTGGACGGTAACGGTGGTGCTCGATCGTCGATTCGAGCGCCACGAGCAGATTCGGGCAGTATTCGTGCACATTTTTATACCGTTCGTTTCGTTTGTTTACGTTTACTGTCCGAATACAGACAACCGCAATAATTCTGAAAAAAGTGAAGTTCGCTTTCGTTAGTGCTTTTGTCTCTAGAAACAAATTACGCGGTGTGCTTTTGTTTTTTGGTGACAATCTAGTTCGTAATTTGTTTTATTTGGTTCGCTTGAATCGTTTTCGATGCAGTTTTGCAGTTTGGATGCTGAAACAACGGGAATGTTTTCCCAACACTTTGCTTACCAGAGCGAGGCCGTGGACTTTATATCTCACCTAATATTCCTTGGGCTGTGGTCCTGCTTCCGTGGTTGGGTTTTCTTTCTTAGGAGGACGTCTGGAGTTTTAGAACTTTCAAACTTGATTTTCTTTCGTTAGTTAAAGAAGCACTGTGAATCACTTTGAAACTTGAAACTTAATTTATTCAGAAAATATTTACAAAAGTTATCTTAAAGCTACATGTTGCCCGCGCGATTCATATATCGCTACGGGAAAATTTGTCCCTTTTAGTCCTTAAGTTTTTCCCTATTCTCCTGAGATACGGTGTAGATTTCCTATGGCCTTAGAAGGGCGCAATTCCTATTTGTTTACTTATATATTTGGCCCTGCCTCTTCAAGACTGACGTATTTAACCACAATACGGATTCCTGCTATTCAATCCTAGTCCAGTCCCGCAAGGGCTCAAAAAATATGCGGTTACATTTGTACCGCTTTCTAAGATTTTATTACTATCCTAACCGCAGAGTAAGTGAGAAGGAAAAACCCAAAGCTAGCTAATCGGACTGTGTATGGCACGCTTATGTATATTAGGCGCGGGAGGTTGATAAATAGACAGTGATCCCTTTTTCTGTGTTCTTTTCATTTCATTTTCGGGTTTTTAAGATCAACATCAACCTTCCCTACGCGTAGCAGTGATGCATTTCTTATGCACTGCTGACATTGTATAATTAACTCATTTGCGCGGCAACATTCCAGGGCCCGTAAATCATCCTAGTGGTTTACTCAAATTATCGCTTTACCGCGCAAAAATCTTAGTATTATTCTTACGGGTGTAAATCATGACGTTATTCTATTTAACTACAAGTTCTTCGAAACTGTTCATTAAACGTCAGGTTGGTACTTGATCTACTGATACGAAGAGTATCAGCGCACCTACTTGGAAGTGCTTTGGCCCTTGTACGAGGTCTAGTTATGCTCTTCATTTTCCTAGGGTTTGGTGGTAGTATTCCTTCCACCATTTGTTTAGTTTTCCCAATGTCTACCCGCTTGCGTGTGCGGTAGACATAAGGTTCTTTTATATCATTCAACGTTTCGATAAAGTGTTTCTTGTACCCTTCATCATTTATGTTTTGCGGAAAAGGTACCTGCTTAAGCGCCTGGTTTTTATTCCTGATAAGTTCCGGCTGATTTTTGTTTGGAGGATTGAAATCCGATCCCACTAATTTTACTGCTGATCTGGTATGTGATCTAGTTCTGGAATCAATACCCAGCCAAATTTGTTTATTTACGGCAGCGTCTGCCTTTGTTTTCTCTCGCTCTTTGGTCTTTTGTTTTCTGTCTTCAATTTTATGGCAATTCAATCTTTCATGTGCCTTATTCTTATTCTTAACATTTTTAGGGTGTGTTGGCAAAACACGTGTTGTCGATAAAGTATAAGTCTGCGGGTCAACGCCCGACACGACTTGTTTCATTTCAAAATTTGAATATTTGTTTTTAAAATATTCTTTCTGTTTTGTTTGTCGGTAGGGCTTTCTACCTAACCCTTGTTCCAACCTTAGAAAACGACCTGAAGTATCGTCATACTTTGTTTTCTCTGCCTGTTCATCGCCCTTTGAGATGAACGGCTTCTCAGGTTCTTTGACCCTGACAGATTCAATACAGAAATGACTTAGGATCATTTCTTTTTTGTTTTCCCTTTTTGGACCTACATCATGCTTTGGCGAAAACTTTCCACGTTGTGTTGTGCCATGAAGAACCCAACCTAATTTAGTTTTCTTAGCTACCGGTTCATTGAACCCTCTGGATTTTTCCTCTAATCCAGTCATTAAGTACGCATGTGGCAATCCAAGTAATAATGTAGGAGTTGCATTTTCATAATGCGGTAACTCTGTACTTTCTAAGTAGGAGTATTTGTTAATCAGTTTGTTTCGCGCTTGAGTTTGAGTAGGTAACGATAATTGCTTTATCGTTCTCAAGCCATTTAACGAATAAGTTTTATCAAACTGACCTCTTATTTTCATACGAATTTCTTGACTCGATTTTTCTTTTTGAGTCTTACCATTCGTCCATGCTAATGTCATAGGACGTTCAATTCCTTTTAAATGTAGTTTTTCTACTATGTCACTTTGTACCAGACTTACTGAGGACCCTGTATCCATGAAGGCAAATGTTTCTACTTCATGCGGTCCGTTCTTAAGAGTGACGGGAATTATTTGATAATGGATTATTTTACCAGAATGGTGGTAATTTATATTTTCATTGTCGCTTTCATCAGACCTTTTTTCTTGTGCTATAACATGTAACAGTTGGTGATGTCTACTTTTGCACCCTTCTATGTTACAAATTTTAGTGGTTCTACAATTCTTTACCGAGTGATTCGGTCTGCAGCACGAAAAGCATAAATTCTTCTCCTTAACGATCTTCCTCCGTTGGTCGGGAGAGAGTTCTCTAAATTTACCACAATCTATTATCCTGTGGTCAAGCTCGCATAACAAGCACTTTTGGTAGCTTGTAGCGTGATAATTAATCCTGTTAGATTTTTCTATTCTAACGGGTTTATCGTCTTGTAATCCCCGCTCAGCTATCAACATGGTAGCTAGCTTTTGCTGGGGCTGTAACCAATCAAATAAATCGCTTACCGTTGGAGCGACAAAGGAATTTGCAGTGGTTGAAAGCGCCCTTTCCTCATTAACGTGAGTTAGCCATTTTAAGTGCAGTCCCTGTGGTAACCTGCTGACTAAATCACGGACTAAACGTTGGTCATTGAGATATTCCTTACGTCCCAAACAGTCCATATTGGTGACGAGGTTACCAATTCGAGATACGAAGTCTACCATGGTTTGTGGTTGTTCGAAACGTGGATTCCTAATTTCTAACACGTCTCGTAAAAGGCCTGAATATATCAGTTCGATGCTTCCGAACTGATCCTCTAATTTTTGGATAATTTTGTTAACGTTGCGCGAGTCTAAAAGCAGCGCGTTAACTGCTTGTAGTGCGCCTCCCTTCAAGCATCTTTGCAATCGATGCAGGTTTTCTAAATCAGTGAATTCCCCTTCACGAGTTGTTTCGTAGAAGGTTTGTTTAAATCTGGGCCACATCTTACAGGACCCATCAAAATAAGGCAAGTCCATTAGGGACTGCCTTAGGGCGTACTTATTTGCGGTAGTCTGGTTACCGACGTTGATTTTATTAATTTTTTGAATTATTAAGTCAAAAATTTCCGCTTGGGGATTTTCTAATTGACTTCTCTCTTTAAATTTTCTTAATTGCCTCTCTTTCTCCGCGAGAGAGTCTCTAATAGCCTGGCACTTCCTACAAAGCCAAAGCTCGCTCTTCTTTGGCTTATGTTTCAACCCTACGCAACTCAGGTGGAACCAGCGATCGCAATCGTCGCAGGCCACCATATTGTCTACATCATTAGCTTTAACACATAGGCGACAGTTGCCATTTGGATTTTGTACAAAATTATACTCCATAACTACGCTCTTAAAATTAGCTTACTTGTTTCCTTTTCTGTGTTGGACCGACGGTGTTCTTCGTAGTCCGCAGGTGCCGGTGCGATACCGACGGTGTTCTTCCAATCTGCAGGTGCCGGCGCGAGACCGACTGTGTTCTTCTAATCTGCAGGTGCCGGCGCGAGACCGACTGTGTTCTTCCTTCCTATTAACTAGTTGCAGTAAAACATAACTTTTGTCTCCAGTTTTCCGTGAAGAAACACTACTCAACTTTTGCGTTTTCACGGATAGTTATCCAACGTTTTACATCACAACACTACTACAAATGTCAGACTGCATCAAATGTAGATTCCCCGCACCCACGTCTATCAGTGTTAATATGCGTGCTGTCAAAAGGTTCAGCAAATTCCCCTTGTCTAAGGTGTCTGCTGCGTCTCTTATACTTTCTACTAGTCACTATATACTTGGTATGTATGTTTACTTTCTATGGATCTTGTATTTGTAACACTGTATTAGAACTTTAGTTTACATTTGTATCCTCAGAAGCTGCCACTTCATCCGCGCAACCTCCCTAATCGCACTTAATCCTGGGAGAATGTTTTCTATGCTGTACACCGTTTATACTTATCACACTATTTCTGGTTATCGGCCAGGTTTCGACTGTCCGGAAGTTTCAGTGTTCAGTGATAGATTTCAACTATCACTCTCCAGTGCTCCTCTCTGGAGCCACCATGAAACAACGGGAATGTTTTCCCAACACTTTGCTTACCAGAGCGAGGCCGTGGACTTTATATCTCACCTAATATTCCTTGGGCTGTGGTCCTGCTTCCGTGGTTGGGTTTTCTTTCTTAGGAGGACGTCTGGAGTTTTAGAACTTTCAAACTTGATTTTCTTTCGTTAGTTAAAGAAGCACTGTGAATCACTTTGAAACTTGAAACTTAATTTATTCAGAAAATATTTACAAAAGTTATCTTAAAGCTACATGTTGCCCGCGCGATTCATATATCGCTACGGGAAAATTTGTCCCTTTTAGTCCTTAAGTTTTTCCCTATTCTCCTGAGATACGGTGTAGATTTCCTATGGCCTTAGAAGGGCGCAATTCCTATTTGTTTACTTATATATTTGGCCCTGCCTCTTCAAGACTGACGTATTTAACCACAATACGGATTCCTGCTATTCAATCCTAGTCCAGTCCCGCAAGGGCTCACAAAATATGCGGTTACATTTGTACCGCTTTCTAAGATTTTATTACTATCCTAACCGCAGAGTAAGTGAGAAGGAAAAACCCAAAGCTAGCTAATCGGACTGCGTATGGCACGCTTATGTATATTAGGCGCGGGAGGTTGATAAATAGACAGTGATCCCTTTTTCTGTGTTCTTTTCATTTCATTTTCGGGTTTTTAAGATCAACATCAACCTTCCCTACGCGTAGCAGTGATGCATTTCTTATGCACTGCTGACATTGTATAATTAACTCATTTGCGCGGCAACAGATGCAAAAACACAAAAGTAGAAGGTTAGTAAATTATATGTTAGTACCAGCTTTTTACTCCCAGAAAGTGCGGAGCAAACAAACAAAAAAGCGTCACTTATTTTCCGGTTTGCCATCAAAAGCATAAGTAGTGAATTACTCCCAACTTTCTACCCGCTTCTCCTGCAAGTCACCTTATATATTTCTGATTTTCTATTTCTGTTTAGATCAGCCCACCGACCCACCAGATCGGTTCCGACAGCATGAAGTAACAAGTTACTTTACGCTTGTTCGGACATGCCGTAGACTCAGGTGATTCGCATTTCTAATGCCAAAAGACCCTGACCACTACGGTAGCAGACAAAGGGTTAAGTCGCCGGTGAGCTCTAAGCTTGCATATATGATCCTTCCACGCTTTTCTAAACTTTCTCCTTTCAACACCTTGCTCTCCCTTGAGTACTATGGCTCTAAATATTGAAAAATATACTTCACCTTCCAGTCCCTTGCTAATTAAATGCCGAAAAAACTGTTGACAAATTAACTCAATAGGTCGTTAACAAAAATGGTTAACAAAAAAAAAAAAAAAAAAAAAAAATACCCACCGAGTCTGCCTCTGAAAAAGCTGGGTTATGTACACACTTAGTTTTTATTACTGGGTACAGTAAAAATTTGCTGGGGTTTTGAACAGCAAAACGTTCGGTAATCACCCCAGTAAAACAATGTCCTTACCGACTTCTCAGCAATAATAAAATAAACTTAATGTCAAAATAAACCGATAATTCAGTAAAATTTTGAAATCTTTTTCGGTGAATCTCTAATGACAGAAAAATGAAATGCTGGCTTGCTCAGTAACAATAATAAGTTAAATGTCAAAATAAACTGTTTAGTCAGTAAACTTTTGAGTTATTTTTCGGTAAATTCCTGATGACAACAACAAAAAAGTACTGACTTGCTCAGTAATTCGAAACCGAATTACGACGAATGTCCAGTTAAAGTTACTCAATTTAATAAGCGATTTTACTGTTTATTCAGTTAATTATAGTGGAAAAGAGCTATTAAAAAATAGGAATTTTCTCAGGTTTTAAATAAAGTTTGGTTGAATTTAAGCTAGATTTATTTTAAAAGATTTATTATTACTTGTAATCATATGTGTTTTGAGTTTAATCTACTCCAAACTTCTCTGGAATTTTTCTCCGGTTGTAGTAAAATTGTTCACTCGCAGTAATGAACTCAAAATAAAAGAAAAAAATTGTTTGTCGCTGGGCCGACAAGTTGCTTTGAAAACAATAATCGTTTGACAAAGCAATTCGAAACAATAACGAAAATTACGTTCGATGGTTATTTCCGTGCTTTTCCAAGCGACAATGCCAATTCCGCCATCGTCGGGAAACTCTCCCCGAATGTAGAGCATAGGATTGTCTTCCATTGTTTGTGGAATTGGATCATCAGCCTAAAATAAATATTGTGCAAAATTACATTATTTAAATCTATTATTTAAAAAAATACTTGTATCCATTCCACGATTCCTATCAACGGATTGTCTTTTGAATGGCTTGTGTTACGATTTCTCTTCATTCCCCGACTTGGGTTTTTCAAGCGAATGATTCCCAGTGTTCTGATATCATCTGTTATAAATAAGAATATATTAATTAATGACATCTCATTGCATGTAAATAAATATTACTATTCGTAATATGTTTCAACAAATCTGGATAGGCACGCAGAACTTTTGCTTGCATCAAATCGAATTCCGTCCAAAAATCAGGTGCGTTCGGAAACATGCGTTGGAAATCAAGTGTTATCTGAAATATAACAATAACTATTCGTCATTGTGTTTATTTATATAATATAAACTAACCATTTCTCCATCAAAGCTAGCAGTCACAGGATATTCCCGCAAATATTGATCGAAAAAACCGTTCTTACGGTACACATCACGATCGGTGAATGTTTCAGCCCACAATTCCATTATTCGTGCTCGTGTATTTGGACCAGGGTAAATGAATTTTAGTTCAGTAGTCTGTGGGCATGAAGAAAGAAAATAATATTGGACCATAATTGAATTCAATTGATTTACCATATCTTGAATATTAACTGCGTCATCAACAATAATATCCTGTTGCATGCTATGCTCAGTTGTTGCTGACTGCTCGAGAACATTCTTGGTTCTTTGGATGATTCTGTCATTCGATTTACGCACAAGGTATTCCAAATGGTAATGGATTCTTCCGGTATGGCGATTTTTTCCTCGAGCATGCGCATGAAACCATAAAGCTTGCGGTATGTCGGGAGTAGACGAACGCAATTGTGGATATGATTCGACTAGAGATAAAGCCGTCATGTTTTTGTAGAATGACGATGGTCTTCTGTAAAGATATATTATTTCATGATGATTGAATATGATTGGTGATTGATTTTTAAAAGCTTACACTCCATAATTTGCTCTTAGAAATTCACACAGAACTTTATTAATTTTTGAAAGGGTTCTATCATCTGCTTTCCCAGCGCTCTTTAAAGTTTCCATCACAGCCCTGCCATCATACGTTTTCTTGAATACTTTGTCGATGTTGATAACCTGGGAAACAAAAAAACCCGTTGAATATATACTGTGAAACAAAAATAAACTTTTTTACCTTTTCAACTTTGATTCCTCTGTAGGGATTATTTTGGTCTTCAGTTTCCATCCTTGTTTTCGCTCTTGATTCGCTCTCTTCATCTGTATCATCACTGTCGTTCTCTAATTCTCTTAGTTCTCCAATTTTTATTTCATCGATCACTTCTTCAACAATAGGCTCGATCATTAGTTTTTTCTGAATTCGTTGGATTGCCTTGATCAGTTTAGTTTTCATTTGTAAACGTAAAAAGTCTTGCTCGTTCAGTTCCATAAAAATATTTATATCGTCTATTCCCTCTGACACTAGAAAAGAAAGTAAACGTACGTGTCAATCGAGTTTAACAATTAAAGGGTTTATTATGTCGTTCTTGTTAGTTTGACATTTAAACCCAAACACTCAAAAATGAGGCATGTGTACACCTTTCTTTTCCGTATCGGGGTCAGCACAGCCTTCCTAGTCAAAACATCCGGCCCTTATTTCAGAATTCTGTCAGATTTCCAACTCAAATGTACCCACCCTATATTCGTAGCAAACGGAAAGTTATGGCGGGTAGCCTAGAACAAAGTTTCAATTAGTCTATCAATCGCCGGCGGCCATTGAAACCCGCCTAGTCGCCTTTTCGTTCACTGGGTAACATTTGACTCAAAATCAAAACCCGATTGTGCTCGAATCGGTTGCTTTAATTTCGAAAGAATTCTGACAGAATTCTGCATCAGATTCCCGATGAATTCTGGCTGTCATAACTCACAATATAAGAACAAAAACATCACTTTTGTTTATGTTATTAACCGCTAAGAAGAAAATTGGAAAGACTCACCAAATCTATAGTTATTGTAAAGTTGTAACCTAGTAATCTTGATTAAATAGACGCCGGGATATATATTTAGTTTTACTATGATAAGGGCTCCAAAATGAAAACGTCGTGTGCTGAAATATCTCATCGATGTGAGCAAACTGTTGAGTCAGTAAAACTTCAACTTCATAGGCCTGTAAGAATTCGTCGTATGCCACTGTATCGCATAATTTCAACAAACAATGGACCTCATTATCGGCTTCGACTAATTCCTGAATAACTCCGAATGACGGGAAAATCATATTTTGATGAGACTTTATAGCAACTATTAGATTCTTGCGGAATTCTATCCCATTGATTTCGACGGCGCTCAGACAATTGATTATTTGATGTTCTTCCAGATAATAATTGCTCAGTGTATCCTCTTGCTGGATCTTCAAATTCTGTTTGAAAATAAGCTTATTCCGAAAAGGATTATCGAGCAAATCTATAACCATAGCGAAACTTTGTCGTTCTGCTAAACTTTTGCTAATATTCTTAAAATTTCGACAATTGCCAGCTTGACGTTTAGCAGGTTTATTTTTCTGTTCAAATGGCATACAATTGAATTGTACAGCACTACCACTTTGTCTTATACATTCTGAATAATGTTGCAAATGATGTAGTTTATTTATCCGTCTTTTGAAATTCTCGCAAAAAATATCGCTGTACAGACGAATATGTTCATCGAGCCAAATCAACATATTTTCAGTCACAACCGGGGATAATAAAATTCTTGTGATGTTGATCAAATGACCGATCATTGTTATCAGCGTACAATTCTCAGACACTATGTGACCAAATAGAAATGGAAATGATCTCAAAAGCAATAGGTTCTGTGCTGCGGTCTGTTTTAATCTATGAACACCCGGTGACTTTAGCATGTCGTTAGTGAAATTACCCATCGGACGATTTTTACGATCCGCGTACCCATAGTTGAACGTGTTTATTCTGTTATTAATGAACTCTTTGGAAAATCCGAAATCTTTGTCTCTATAATATCGACTAAGAACCAACTGGAGTGTCACAGGAATAACGCCTTCGGCCAAATCGTGCATTGGATCTAGTGTCCAGTTTTTTGTAATATGGTAATTTTCAAGTGTATTCAGCAAGCATCCATCTTTTCGCAAACCGCATTCAGATGGATTTAGTTCACCGGCCTGTACTGCTTCCAAGTTTTTGTTATACCATTGAAGAGTTCTCAAGGGAAATTTTTTGGTTACATCTTCTTTAAAAATTGGGCGTGATATTGTGCATATCCGACAAAAAAAATTGGCGCTTGGGCTTAACAAGCCAAACACGTCATGAACTGCTAGAGAATCACCAATAAACATCGTAACCAGGGCACGCAGAACAAACTTTTCTGATCCATAATAAAGAGTAACTCCATGCTCAAGCTTTTTGAGATCAGCTACTAATGGTTCCAAAATCTTGTTGAAACCCTTTTGCTTTGTGATTGTGGATAGTACATACATAAGAGGGAATATTGTTTTAGGTGAACTATTCCACTTCGCAGGAAAATTTTGCACTTTAAAACAAAAATTTGAGATTTTGTTCTTTCCTGCACGTGAGCTCAGAGCGTTTCCCAATTCAACGTCGTCTTGGTATAACGTAAGTCTAATTGCATCTGGATTTTGTTTGAAATAATCATTAGACATAAATTGTTTCCCAGTTGCATACGAACTGTATTCTCTCATACCCATTTTCTCGGAAGATTCGCTTGCGTGAAGAAGCTTTCGGTTGTGTGCATCACGAAAAATTAGTTTAAGTGTATCTATTATAGGTATATACGTAAAGGTCTCGTAGCATGTTGTTAGTTTTGGAGCACTATTTTTATAGCGAATAGCGTTGCGTGTTCCGACACACTTCGGTACAGGTATGGGAACTTCTACAGCTAGTTTTTCCAGAAAAATTTTCTGTCGAGAATATGTTTGAACATCACTCAAAAGATCAACATTTCTGAACATGTTGAAAAATATTTGGGTGGTTTTGCTTCTGACGTCTATCCCATTGGCAACCAAGAATGACCTGGTTTGTTTTTCATAATATTCCGAAAGCTTCCCAACAATGTTTTCACATATTTTCACCGTTTCTCTGATTTTACAGTGCGGCAAGCTAGCATCTGCTGTGAGTTTGCAGATACTTAAAGAAACGGTTTTTTTGATCTCCTCCAAAGTTGTGAGAGAAGAGAAATCTGCCTTTTCTTCAGCGGTTTGTGTCTCATAACTTTGTTCGTCAAGATCCGGTAATTGACAATTCTCTACGTCATGGCAAATGGATCGTTGAGGGTGTTTGTTTTTTATATGGCGCTTCAAACTGGAGAAGTTTTGATACGTCATCCGGCATTGAGCAAATGTGCAATCAAATAAATAAAAATCAGTTCGAAAATCTTTTCTCGTAATGTGCCAAGATACATGACGGCTTAGTCCGTTTATGTAACCGGGAACATAACGTCTACAGAAAAAGCATTTTATTGAATCATTCGTATCCGCCATTTTTTTGAATCTCCAATCTAAGAATGTGAAAGAATTGTAATGAAAAAAAGTACTTACAAAATAAATCTTCAACACCCGCATCTTCTGCACTGAGTGTTTGAATAATTTGATCCATTTCTCACCTTCGAGGTATAAAAAACACTCAAAAATACGCTTAAACTTGTTTAACACCCCAAGCGCGTCGCGAGTTTTTCCTTAAAATGGCGACTGAAAAAATTTGACATTTGCGGTAATAGGTTTGTAAAAGTTTACGGAGTACAGTAATTTGAAATCGCTTTGCTGAACAGTCAGTTCAATTTTACTGAGCAATATTCTTCTACTGAAAAAAAAAAAGATTTTGACAAATTCAGTTAAAACCAAAGCGGAGTTCAGCAATCGCTTGGGGAAATTACCGACAGTCGTTAAGAATTACAAAATGTTCTGTATTTTTTTAATCTGATTGCTGAAATCTCCGTAAAAATATTGTTTTACTGTTCAGCCCCTCAAAAAAAATTACCGAACGACTTTTGGCTGGTTAAGTGTGTATGCTTATGTATTTGGTGTTAATCACAGCAAGAGTATTGGACCATTTCCGAATCCTGTTCAAGTATTCTAATAATCCTATTGAATTTCTTCGGCACCCCGCGACGGTGGTATGCCAGCACCAAGAAAAAAGTGTTTTTATACATTGCTGCTGAAAAACAAATAGAATTTGATCTTTTTCGGATGTCGGAGCAAATCGGGAGGAGCCGGGAAGCAAATCGGTATAGAATACAGGAATCCTGTCTTGTTTGGCCGTGTGAGCATGCTAGAGTTGCTTTGATTGTGCTATCAGCAGGAGACTGCCACCAGAATTGGTTTGCTACTTTTCAACTCGGAGGCGGACGTCACTAACCTTATTCGAGGACATTCGGTTTGCTAAAGAACGACAATAAAGCTGGTTCAATATTAGGGTAAGTCATCACTTTTCGGTTCCGTTACATTCCGTCGCATGTTTTATATGTGGCGTAGTGCTGTAACAGTGTCTCTTGCTACCAATGCAGTAAACTAATAATTTTAAGTCTAGAGCTAGGTCTAACTACCAGATTCTAACCATTTCTGTATGATGCGACTGTACGGTGGCGTAGCCATGGCGGTGTCCGTAAAATTTTAACTAAAATTTGAACTTTAATTAGAAATGCGAACCGAAAGTGTATAAATATAAAACATATGTACTTTCCTTTCATATACCACAAAATTAATATATTTTTCGAAGGATAGTATGAGACTTTAAGAATGTCCAAGGAATTTAAACATTTTTATCATATCTATTTTTGGTTTTCATAACTTGACACTTCATTATTATTATAATTATTGTTATTATTGTTATTATTATCATTATTGTTATTATTATTTTTAGTTTTATTAAGGAGATTTTCAGTCGGTGATTGGTCCATTTCCGTATAAGTGGAGAGTGCAGTTCGAAGGGACTCCCCATGAGTGAAGAATTACAGAGTTTAATACATTTTACATAATATGTCGGTTGTGTTGAAATTTTTTTGGCTGGGTTCATATTTTGTCGTCCTGAGGTTAAAGCCTTAATAAATAATAATAATAATATTTTGTCGTGCAACTCGGTGACATGTTGGGACATAGGGGGAGGGGAAGTGAGCTAGAACTTTACGTACCATGATTTTTACTGCTATTGTTTTGAAGAATTTGTTACGTACTAAGGCAGGGGTAACAATTAGTTGCATTAGGGGAGAGGGGATGCAAATTTGGGCAATCTTCAAGTTACGTGATTTAGGAAGGGTCCCTTATATTTGTAACATCGGATCTATTCCTTATATGTCAACCTAAAATGTAGGAGAAAGCAAACCACAGTGCTTGGTAGGTTAGTTATTGATGCACTTGCTTGTTATTGAAAGGTTTTCTACCCCCTTTGATTGTGGAGCTAGGTTGGTTTCAGCGTTCGGTGATCTGTTGGGCTGCGGAAAACCTCCCGTACACCCGATATGTATGGCACGGGACCCGTGGCGTAGATGTTTTGCCTGAGTGTTCGAGGTAGAAGGTTTGTTTGATAGATGGGCTGTTTTAGTGGGATCTTACTATATTTCATCAAATAGTTTTGCGTCTTTCAGGAAAGACATTAAAATTTCTCCGTGATTTATGTCGTTTCCTAACACCTTCCGAATTGGCGGGAGAAAATCGTACTGAAGCCGAAAGTTCGCAAGCTCCCAGCAGTTTATAAGGATATGCACTGAGTCTAATATTGCAGCTATTGCATATGACGAGGTCTACACGGGAGATGGTGTGTTTTTGTGCCATTCTGGTGTGCCCCACACGTAGTCGAGAGGGAATCATCTGTTTAGTTCGACTAGTGTGGTGGTCCCATCTTTCAAGGGTTCCTTTTATTTTCTGCGGATGTCCTTTGAGACTCCTCTAGTGCGTTGTGAAGAGGTTGACTAGTCCGGCTTTGAAGCGTTTGAATATGAGTAAAGCCATGTGAAGTGATCCTCGAATTTTTCGCAGTATCACCGATTTTCATGAGGTATATTTTATTGTATAGGGATTATGGTGAAAAGCTTTTGGTATAAATATTTCGTTAAAACTCCTTTTTTTTCTTTGAGATATTAAACTTTATTGCATGATAAAATTTTAAATTTTTAATCTCAAAAACTACTGATGATAATTGAACGATTTTTTGTACACTTATAGAATGATATTAACACTATATCATAAATATATATTAACTGTATAATTGAGTAAATAACGGTACTTTGCATCTATTTAAAAATTTCAATTGTATTTTTTCAAGTGTTCTTCGCGCTAAAAATTTTCAAGAAGTATGTCAAATTACGCAGCAATACTTCACCTTTAATAATCTGTACTGATAATTTTTCATTTTTGTTCCCATCTAGAGTTATAGATGATTTTGTAACAGTGCGCTTTTTCAACGCGGACCACTTTGATGCAGCCCGCGAGAACGGGAGCACGTCGTTTGGCATAAGTTCGTATGGCATTAGTTCATTTGGCATAATGTTCATTTGGCATAACAGCAGGTGACACATGCTTTCGTTTGGCATAATGTTCATCTGGCATAATGGTCATTTGGCATAGGGGTTTTTTTGGCATAATGGTCGTTTGGCATAATTTGAAATATACATTGAAATCTCTGTTATACTAGGTGTTGACGCCTAATGTGGCTACGCCACATCGCTTAAAGTTTGGTGCTGTCTGACATCGCTCCGCTCTGTCGGACTTAAACTAGTTGATAGCCCCTATGTTTGAGTAACCCGGGCAAACGAGTGGATCATAGGTCTGCTTGTGACGGGACGCCGCTTCTGACGGCGGGTCGGCGGCCGCCTCGGATCGGTTATGCGACTGAGCCAAGGGCTATTTGGTATATAGATCCAAAGAACTGCTCATCTTTGAAAGAAGGAATCAACCCCTAAGTTTGAGTAAACCGAGCAAGCGAGGAGATCACTACCCAGGTAACCAACGAGAATTAGTGTATGCAGTAAAGTAGCATAAAATTTACATTTCAGATGCTTCTTGCAGTATATTAGCATTCGTTATGGATAACTGTTGTTAATCAGCATTCAAAAACTGTTTATAAACTCCTTGCCAGTAAGCACTATTCTGAATGCACAACAGTAGTAAAAAAACATTTTCATGGCACAGCAGTAATGTAGCCATATATTTTGCCAAAAGCGACATTTAAAATGACTTAAGTTATTAAGTTATCGTTAAGACACATTCAGCATGCTTATTGGTTACCTGGGTAGTTTACTTGCGAGGGCTATTTGGCATACAAATTCAAAGAACTGCTCATGTCTGAAACACATGAACAGTTCTTTGAATTTGTATACCAAATAGTCCTCGCAAGTACACTGGTTTGCCCGGTTTACCCAAACTTAGGGGTTGACTCCTTCTTTCAAACGTGACCAGTTCTTTGAATCTGCATTCCAAATGAGTTCGCAAACAAACTGTTGAACTGCTCGTTTACCCTGTTTACCTTAATCACAGATAACAGACATTTGGGCTAGAACAAAATTTCTTAAAAAACCTGTGTAAACTTTCAAATTGATAAATGTTGGAAATCCGTGTTTCACTATTGCCATCTAAGCAACTGTTTGCTACACAACTGCACTCAAACTATATTGCATCGATCACTGCGCCATCTACAAACGTTTGCCAAACGTGTTTCAGAGTCCGATTTATTCGGAATTTGAGTAGCGGGTATTTACACACGTTTCGAATCGAGCCTAAACGTCTGTTATCTGCGCTTAAACATAAGGGTTGATTCTTCTTTCAAACATAAACAATTCTTTGAATCTATATACCATATAGCCCTTGGCTCTGTCGCATAAGCGAGTCTAAGGATCCGCTGGATTTGGTGGCCGCCGACCCGCCGTCGGAAGCGGCGGCCCCTCGCAAGCAATCTTGTGATCCACTCGTTTGCCCGGATTATTCAAACGCAGGGGCTATCAACTAGTTTGAGTCCGACGGAGCGGAGCGATGTCGGACAGCACCAAACTTAAAGCGATGTGGCGTAGCCACATTAGGCGTCAACACCTAGTATAACAGAGATTTCAATGTATATTTCAAATTATGCCAAACGACCATTATGCCAAATGGTTATTATGCCAAACGACCATTATGCCAAATGAACGTTATGCCAAACAAAAGCATGTGTCAGCTGCTGTTATGCCAAATGCACATTATGCCAAATGAACTTATGCCAAACGAACTTATGCCAAACGACGTGCTCCCCGCGAGAACTTACATATTGGCAACGCTAACAATAGCTAACAACACGGAGTATGATCAGTATTGTTAGTGTTTCCTGGATGGCCAGACAAATAGGGTCATGTCGTGTTAGGATGAGTTGGAAATTGGCTAGGTTCATTCTCAGCCCATTAGCGTTCCACTGTACCGCATGAATCGTTTTAGTTATAGCTGCATTTGTACTGCTGAAGCTGCACGAACTGGGTGGTGAGGCGATTTCTTATATATCCGCCAAAGATAATGGGGATGCTTGCGCAGGACATTTCGGTTCGAAATTGTACGGGGCATGTGGAGAATGATACGGGCAGCGATCAGGCTTCCGTAAGGAATCATATGTTGGATATCTACGGGGTCGTGCAGTGTGGTGTTATAGAGCTTATTCTTGGGGAGGGGGTATCGGGGGCATGTTCTTCAAATCCGTGCACCGAACTGTTGTCAGGCGATGTCCGAAGATTACCGGGCTCCACGAGCATCTCGGGATTCGGTTGGACGTGCGCCCGAATGTTTCTCCGAGGGCCTCTTCTCTTGGAGGGTGGCCAGGAGACGTCAGTGCCACTATGTACTTAACGTGATGGAGAGACGTCGTGAGCCGGCTTCTTGTTGGATAAGCTTGTAACTGGCTTGCCCAAAATTGTAGTGTATAGCACTGTGTGTTTTCTGAACCGGGTGGCATGGCATGAATGGTTATGTGGGATGGTAGATACTGTGGTCAGTGTTTCTGGTGTAGCACGGCTTTAGCATTTAGATTTTTATTTGGGTTTTGAGGAACAAATTCCAATTATGCTTGGAGATTGTCCCGCTACCTACACTAGCGGGAGTTTTTTTGTTAGGGGAAACTTTGCCACTGCGACCACTTTTCAGGTTATCTTTTGTGGCTGCCCCTGTTTGCTCTACATGTTACAAATTGTCCGAATCCAATGTAGTTGGAAGCGAGTTGTTTGTTTTGTCCACATGTGTCGTCCCAACCGGGTAGCACATTATTATTGTAGCTGAGGATCCGTTTGGGACAGGTATGCCATATCTCGTGAGGCGTCATAAGATGCCTTCCGAAGTATCGCTCCCTTCGTAGAAATAGTACTGCATAATAATAATATAAGCTAGTCTTGTCTGGTAAATGCACGTAACCTGGAAGCCCCAGACACGACAGGACGAAACGGACAGATGACGGACTGCATTCTTCAATGCACGGGTACTGATCTCAAAAAACCCTTTTGGAAAAACATTATATTTATTTCTGAACAGCCAACAGTAGTACTGTTCAATGCACCTTTTCATCACATTATGCAGCGCATTTATTCGTCAAGCATACATCAATTCATTAACCCTACCCCAACCCACACCCTGATCCTCTCCCATGGCGTTTTGGAAGTCCGCATAGACTATTCTGCCATTATTCCTCCTATCATCGGCCTTGGACTAGCTTGCGCTCTCATTGCCCCACCAAATGCTGCAAAATGAAAATGAAATTATTATACTACCATATTCATTTTATTTTTTTTATATCTTAAATACGTTTATTTAGGCCCAAATGCTGTAGCTTAACGAGGCCGATAATTCATTTTTTTTAATTGCATGTCACATGTTAGTGGGGGAAGGGAAAGCCGTATTTAGGGGCGGCTTGCTCCCCTCTTATGTAAGTAAAGGAAAAAGGTAGGGAGTGGGATACATATTGTGTAATTGACATCGTCGTTTGCTGATTGATCATTGTGGCGGATATGCACACTTTGTTGTAGTGTTGTAGTTTCCAGCCTGTAATCGCAGGGGTGAGGGGAGGGTCGATATTTCGGATAATTATTGGCACTCTGATGCTGTCATGATGTTCTCTATATCATCAGCATGTGAGGTATGTCATGATGTTCTGGATAGACGGTTATCAAGAAGGGTGTGCACCGAAGACTCGTGAAGCAATGCCATATTGTAGATACAGGGATAGGTTGGTGAGATTCTACTGTGAATGAGAATGAGAGAGGGGAAAATGTATTAAACTTGGACATCAATAATTTTCAAAAAGATATAGATAAGAAAAATATAGAGGTGGTCACGGCTTGCTAGTACGTCCCGGACTGGCACATAGGGTGATCTACCTCGGGCCCGAATTAGTTGGGACTTGGCAACACAGTACTCTGCGCACAGGCCAAACAACATGCTCGATGTCGTGATAGCCGTTCTCACAAACACAATGATTACTTTCAGCAAGCCCTATACGACGGAGATGCGCGTCAAACGAGTAGTGGTTGGACATGATCCTTGCCATCGTTCGAATAAAGTCCCGGTTCACATCCAACCCCTTAAACCAAGCATTCGTTGATACCTTCGGGATAATGGAATGTAGCCACCGTCCCAGATGCCCATTGCTCCATGAGGTTTGCCAACTATCGAGCATCCTCTGACGAGAGCTACTGAAAAATTCATTGAAGCAAATTGGTCTTTCGTAAGTGTCGCCTTCTAATGCGCCCACCTTGGCTAAAGAGTCCGCCTTCTCATTGCCCGCAATAGAACAATGTGACGGGACCCAAACCAAGGTAATCTGGTATGATTTTTCAGATAAAGCACTCAGATATTCCCGTGTTTTCCCCAGGAAATACGGTGAGTGCTTTCCAGGCTTCGCCGCACGGATGGCCTCAATGGAGCTGAGACTATCCGAAACGATGAAGTAATGGTCTGAGGGCAGGGTGTCAATGTTCCCGAGAGTATACTGAATGGCAGCTAATTCTGCGACGTAAATTGAAGCAGGATCATTGAGTTTGAATGAGGCAGCAAGATTTTCGTTGAAGATTTTGGCGCAGTCGATTTGATGGTATTTGTTATAGAAAATATTTGGGATCCCTTGTGGGCGAATATGATCCGGAATTCCACGAATCTCTTCCTTCATGGATGTATCGAAAAATACAGTTGGATCAGAAATATCTAAGAGATGAGCACGGTTGACGTTATACGTAGATGAATTGATGCTCTGTGCCATGTAATCGAAGTACAAGGACATGAATCGGGTCTGAGAATTAAGCTCGACAAGCCTTTCGCAATTTGCAATCACCAATGGGTTCAGAATATCGCATCGAATGAGCAATCGATATGAGAGGTCCCAGAATCGATTTTTCAGCGGAAGAACGCCCGCCAGCACTTCGAGACTCATCGTATGGGTCGAGTGCATGCAACCCAAGGCAATACGCAGGCAACGATACTGGATTCGCTCCAGTTTGATGAAGTACTCCAACACTGATAATATCGTTGTTTGGTACAGCCTGATTAGGTCTCCTGAATGGGCACCCCACCACGCTCCAGTTATTGTACGGAAAAAGTTGATCCTTTGTTGGCACTTCTGTTTCAGATACCTAATGTGACATCCCCAGGTACCTTTAGAGTCGAACCATACCCCGAGATATTTGAATGTTGAAGCCTGAGCAATAGTTTGATCCATTAATTGAAGCTGTAGTTGCGCTGGTTCACGCTTTCTTGAAAATACGACTAGCTCAGTTTTCTCCGTGGAGAACTCGATACCCAGCTGGAGAGCCCAAGCAGACAAATTGTCCAAGGTATCTTGCAGTGGTCCTTGCAAGTCGACGGCTTTAGGACTTGTAATAGAGACCACACCGTCATCTGCAAGCTGCCTTAGCGTGCAGGAATTGACAAGACATTCGTCAATGTCATTCACGTAATAATTGTAGAGGAGAGGGCTTAGACATGAGCCCTGGGGAAGGCCCATGTAGCTAAATCGTGATGTCGATAAATCTCCATGCGAGAAATGCATTTGTTTTTCAGACAACAGGTTTTGCAAAAAGTTATTTAAAATTGGCGAAAGACCATGCTGGTGCAACTTCTCATAAAGAATGTTGATAGAAACTGAATCGAAAGCCCCCTTAATATCCAAGAATACTGATGCCATCTGCTCTTTGTTAGCATATGCCATTTGAATTTCTGTTGAGAGCAACGCAAGGCAATCGTTCGTCCGTTTGCCTTTGCGGAAGCCAAATTGTGTATCTGACAGTAAGCCATTTGTTTCGACCCAATTATCGAGGCAAAACAAGATCATTTTTTCGAATAACTTCCGGATACAGGACAGCATTGCAATCGGACGATACGTATTGTGGTCGGAGGCTGGTTTTCCTGGTTTTTGGATGGCGATGACCCTCACCTGTCTCCAGTCATGTGGGATAATGCTACCCTCAAGAAACCTATTAAATAAATTCAACAAGCGTCTTTTGGCAGTCTGGCAGATGCTTCAACAAGTTGAATTTGATTCTATCTGGCCCCGGGGCTTTATTGTTACCCGATAAGAGAGCAAGTGAGAACTCCACCATCGTAAACGGTGTTTCGTTCGCGGTATTGTAAGGCGACGCGGCGCGGTAGATTTTCTGTGCCGGGGCGGAATCCGGACAAACCTTCTTGGCGAAATCGAATATCCAACGGTTTGAATATTCCACGCTCTCGTTAGTACTGTTTCGGTTTCGCATACGTCAGGCCGTGCCCCAAAGAGTGCTCATCGATGTTTCTCTTGTTAACCCGTCGACAAACCGGCGCCAGTAACTGGGTTTCTTAGCTTTCATTAAATTTTTCATTCGCTTTTCTAATATCGCGTACACTCGATAACTAGCAACTAACCCGTCGTTCCGGAAGGTTTTATACGCGGCAGCTTTCTCCGCGTACACGTCTGAGCACTCTTTGTCCCACCACGGGTTGGGAGAACGTTTTTGGGTGTTCACGTCGGGTACTCGGCTGAGTTTGAATCGCGGTATCGAGAATCGAGTTGGACAAAAACTTATATTCTTCCTCCGGGGGAAGTACCTGTGTTGAATCGATAGTTTTGAATATCTCAGCAGCGTAGCTCTTCCAATCAATGTTTCGTGTGAGGTCATAGGGAACATTGATTGCTGCCGATGGTCTTGAACCAGTGGTGATTGCAATTACAATTGATAAGTGGTCACTACCGTGGGGATCAGATATTGCCTTCCACTTGCAATCTAACCGTAGTGATGTCGAGCATAAAGATATGTCCAGTGCACTTGCTTGCACAGGTAGTCTAGGAATCCGTGCCATTTCCCCTGTGTTCAGAATTGTCATATTGAAGTTGTCACAAAGGTCTTGAATTGTCGAAGATCGATTATCGTCGTATAGACAGCCCCACCCCGTACCGTGAGAGTTAAAGTCTCCAAGAAGCAGGCGGGGCGAGGGAAGGTGTTCAATCACGTTGGAGAATCTTCGATATCCCATCATGGCCCTAGGAGGAATGTAAATAGAAGCAATGCAAAGATCTTTGCCTTTGATTGTTGTTTGACAGGCGACAACTTCAATGCATAGCGTCGAAGGGAGGTTGATTTGATTGAAGGAGTAGCACTTTTTGATCCCTAAAAGTACCCCTCCATATGAGTCTTCTCGATCCAAGCGGATAATGTTAAAATCGTGGAAGTTGAGGTTTATATTAGAAGTTAGCCATGTTTCACATAAAAAAAATCAGATCTGATCAGATCCCTGATTCCGTCTAATAAGTTAGCCATCGAGGGATACGATCGCTGTAAGGAGGAGCCATTGTTCAGTCAATTGTTTTAAAAATGTTCTTACTGTTGGTAGAATAGCAACCAGCAAGCTTTTCAGAGGATCGGTAATGTTGAAAGCTGTGAATATCCAGTCCACAATGTCAGAAAATTTAAGGAATTCCGTTTTAGGTTGAGTTTCTGACTATAAAATTGGAGCACTTGGGATTTTTGGTGCGCCGGGGAGTGCTGGAAACTCTTGGTTGTATCTCAATTTCCCAAAACCAGGAGGTATTATCTTCGTATTTGTACCAGTACTTCCAGTTGATGAATTATTTTTATTTTGTACCCTTGTTTGGGACAACCTAGGACCCTTACGAGGAAGTTCAGGTGAGTTTTGATTAGGTCTTTTCCTAGAGTTTCCAAGCGGAGCCAAAGATGCCCCTCGCAAGGGTCGTTAGAGGCGTTATCGTCAGTTGGCAAGAGAGCGAATGGGTTTTCGGAGATAAGTGGAACAGCTCTTTTAAGCATTTCTGCGTAAGAGCGTCTGGAGCGATCTTTGGCGTATCGCTTCAGTTTATCCGCGCGAAGTTTGTACTTTGGGCATGTCAAAAGTGCATGCGGATTTTCCCCACAGTAAACACTCTTCTCAGCGGGCCTACGGCAAGTATCATCCGCATGGCGCTCCCCACATTTACCGCACCGTTGCTTGTTGCTACAGTAGGTGGCCGTGTGACCTAGCTGCTTGCAGTTGGAACAATTCATGACCCGCGGTACAAACAGGCGTACAGGTAGACGAGCTCCTCCCACTTCAACGTAGCTCGGAAGTGCAGATCCGGCGAAGGTTACGCGAAACGAGTCTGATGGATAGTAATTCCCATCTGCGAAGGACTTTGAGTGCAATTGCTTGCACTCCAAAATCTTAACTGATTGAAGGTTAGGATCCTTAAAGCGGCCAGCCCCATCATTCATCAGATCATCGACAGTTAGACCCGCATCACTTACCACACCGTCGATCTCCACATCACGAGAAGGGATGTAGACGCGATACTCCAGCGTAAAGAGGCTATTGCTAACGATATCATTGGCCTGTTTCAAGTCAGTAACGACTACGCGCAGTGTATCTGACTGAACCTTTTTAATCTCGGTTACGGCCGAGTAACGTTTTGTCAGCTCCCGTGCAACAGTTATGCTGTTTTACGGTTTATTTTTAGGCCGAAAGTATACCACCCAAGGACCAGCGGATCCATCCTGGTAAACCTTGACTCGGGGGGGCTGTGAGATATTGGGGGAAAGTGGGGGAAGTGGATCGATCATAACTTCATCTGTCTCAGTATCAGATACACGTTCTTCTTCCCCATAATATTCGTCTTCGGAGGGTGATCCTTCTGTTTGTTCCATTTTGTTGCGGGACCAACACGCTCGACCGCACTATTTAATTTAAATCAAAATAAAAAAAATCAAAAACAATAATAAAAAAAATCAATAAGAAAAGTAAAAAACGAAACACTTCACCAGTTCACTCCTGACGAGCTGGTAGGTGAATTGATCCTTCGTTTGTTTTATCCGTCACCCGCGTGACCTTCACACAGTAGAGAGCTGATATAGCTCGTCTAAACAAAGCCGTCTTTCAGGCAAGAAAACTGTTTAGTAACGCACTTCACTGCACTACCTTCACCGATATCGCAGGTAATACTGCAGCCTCTGCCACAGCAAGCACCTTCGTACTACCGAAAAAACTAAACCACACCGGAGAGAACAAAAAGCACTTGTTTCTCGGTACAACGTTCTGTTACGAATGATATTCATTTTAGTTACCATTTCCAATACCTTCCGTATATTCTATATTGAAGATTTGTATACTACATTTCACTTTTGTGCACTAGGTTAATATTGCTCTGGTGGTCTTTGTTATTCATGTATCTGTTTACGCTGCTTCAAGTAGCTGCGGTGAATGATCATGGTCTACTTGTTATCACGGGCAGCGTTTACTGCCAGCTCCAATACTTGGGCAGCAAAATATTCCTTCATTGATGCCAGGTAGACGGGTGTTCCTTCACCGACACGCTCGGCGCAATGACCGTTTCTCAGCAAACGACGGGCTCGACCGACATGAGCGTAATACATAAAAATCTAATTTTTGATTCAATACAATTGCAGATATACATTCAAAAACTCAGGTACCATTCCGGCTGAAAATTTTGAAGCGGGGCCCCTATATTGAAACGTTAGAAGTATTCTACTTCAAAATGTTTTCACAACATTTCAAATGTCTTCAAAATGAAAACATGTTTTCATATCTGGCATCGCTGATCGACAGGGATGAAACGAAATGTA
Source organism: Topomyia yanbarensis (assembly GCF_030247195.1). Lineage (NCBI taxonomy): Eukaryota > Metazoa > Arthropoda > Insecta > Diptera > Culicidae > Topomyia > Topomyia yanbarensis. The sequence continues at coordinate 133,105,739 of NC_080670.1, read as the reverse complement.
CTTAACTTTAAGGTGCCATTTACTTTGTTTTACGTTTTAAATTTCTTAAAGCTAGAGGATTATGCATTGATTTTTTTTTATTATGAAACTAAGAAAAATATTAACTTTCAGTTTCAGGCATCGTGTGATCAATGGCATGGAATACAGACCCGGACGGCCTTCATCAGGAACCACCATGTACAGGGTGGTCCCCCTCGAGCCGGCAGGGGTTCCTTCAGACGATTTCGTAATACGGCTCGGATGCGGATCAGGCAACACAACAAGTTGCGCGTGTGGTGTTTGTGCTGTAGGTCCCGTGCTTGTTTAATCATTCGATAGAGATGCTTCGTATCACTTTGAAGTCGCATCAAACCGTGATAACCGGAGCCACAGGCGCAGATATCGCTATTTGTGAGCCCAATACGTCGGAGATTAGAGCCTGATGTTTAACGTGTTGATCAGGAATCGAAGCATCACACGGATGAAATCCCGACCCACATCCATTCCTCTAAACTTTCTGGATAATAGCTTCTATTGAGCTGAAGTTGTCCGAGGTAATGATCGGTGGGTAAAGTATCAATAATTTTAAGAGCCGTCTGTGTATAACATTTTGTGGCAGTCGACTTCTCAAAATTTACTATAAGATGTTTGGAATCATTTAGCCTCAATTTTACCGGATACCGCGGATGAGTAGGTTCTTCCAATCAATATTTCTTGTGAGGTCATACGAAACATTGATTGTATTCGGTGGCCCTGAACTGTTAACAATAGTAATTTCAATTGACAGATAGTCACTGCCGTGGGGAAGTTAATGAATGAGGGAGGCGGTGAATCTGAATGTTGGTTTCGGTAAATACAAGCAGAAATAATTGATTTTGAAATTTCGAAGCACATGTAATCTAATCATAGCGATGTCGACCAGAGGGACAAGTTTAATGCACTCGGTGTGCTGAATAAGCTGGAATCCGTGTCATTTCACTCGTTTTTCAAAATGGTCACATTGAAGTTGTCACAATCACGATCGATTATCGTCATGAAGACATCTCCATGCCGTACCGTGGGAATTGAAATCACCTGAAACTAGTCTCGGTGCGGGGAGGACTTCCGCTGTCGGTGGCCAACTGAGGCTCTAGAGGAGGTGTAGGTGGAAGCAATGCATTCTACTTTAGCAAGCGATAACTTCCCGAGCAAAGTCGAACATCAAAAATACAACAAGTAGAAATCATATTTTGATAATAGCATCAAATTGAAATCTTAGTTTGCTATCAGTTTTAGATTTTTTAAATATCACATCAAATTTTTATCTCGTTTTGCTATCCTAGTTTCTTAGAAGAATTTTCTATGTTTTTATTTCTTTGGTGTAACATCAAAGTGAATACATATTTTGTTATCAAAAAAAATTTCAACATCTCAATGAGCTTTTAACACAGAGAACAGACATCCATGATCGAACAAAAATATTTAAAAAACGTGTGTAAACATTTGAATTAATATAATAAAAACACTAGCTCCGCCACACCAACCTATCCCAACTATCCGTCAAATCGATTCCGGAACCGGTTCGAAATCCTGGATGGATTCTGCATGGAATCTAACTCAAAGAAAACAACCGATTCTGACTCTATCGGTTGGCGCATTTGAGCTGGAATTCATGCTGGAAGTCCGAATCGGTTCCGGACTAGTTTGACTGGGTAGAGGAATAACCGCTGTCAATTCTGTCGCACTCAGCCACAAAAAAAACATGACGACAGTAGCGCACCTGGTTTAGATATCCAAACTACCTTCGAAACCGTTAGAGATTTTACACAAGTTGAATGCTGAAGATGGACGTCTGTTCTCTGTGCTACAAGTGCAATCTGTTTTAAGAGCGGCTTCAAGAGCGCCATAAAACTACAATTGCTACTAGAGCTGTAAATATACGATCAAAGATTCCACATAGGGATACCCGAGTACCTGGTACCGCAGTTGGCGCCGTAACAAGTATATTCATGTCAAATAGTTCTGAGGTAAGCAACATTTGACATAGGTACCAACATCGAAAGAATTTTACGCAGAGGATACATGCTATATAAATTCAAAATAGCGTCATAACTATTTGCCATGAAAGCGACTCAAGTGTACTCCAGTATTCAATACAAATAAACTCGTTCTTATGCGATACTTATGCTATTCAATAATACCGTTGCAGCGATGTCTAAGCCGGAAACATCCTGCTGACCGAACAGGATGTAGACAGGTTAGCCGACAGCGATAGTGCAGCTATCAAATGCCCTGCCAATAGTTTTGTCGGAACACCTTACTGGATGGCCCCGGAAGTGATTCTGGCGATGTATGAAGGATAGTATGATGGCAAGGTGGATGTTTAGTCACTAGGAATTACTTGTATCGAGCTGGAGAAACGGAATCATTCCTACTTCAACATGATGGAAATGTTGACGCTGTATCACATTGCGCAAAATGAGGCGTCCACGTTGCAGGTAAATGTGCAACATCCACAGGATGCTTTAAAGTTGATCTGACCACTGTTTTACATACTTCAGGCTACGGACTGGAAAGATGTGTTCAGCAGTTTTGTTTTTTGCTTGAAGAAACCTTCGGTAGAGTAACCAAACTCTAGTAAACTGTTAACTCATTCATTCATAACTAGGATACGATTGCTAATGTGCTAATTGATTTGATAGCAAGGTAAGTTATCATTATGAACGATCCGCGGTACATAATACATTTTTTTCATCGTTACAGAACAATAGCTGCCGTTACAGAATTGGACAATCTGAACTGTAGGAAGATGAACAAAATTTAAATGGCCAACTCCTGCGAAACGGAAGTAACGTCGGCGAGAACACACCGGACGAGCGAATCGGTGGCGACAGTAGTACAAATAACAGGATCACCTTAGAACATTCACTCCATTCGGTGGATCAGCTTGGTGGAATTATACGGAATGCTTCGAGGCATCAGCTGCCAGGATCCGGGCTGACGCCAATGCACAACAGTAGTATGAATAACTCTAGCGATCGGGGTAGTTTGAAACCTGGCGACGGTATTGGTCGGATGGATTCCGGAATTGGTGGAGGCAGCAGCGAAGGTATAGACAGCTGGTGGAAGTTGTTCTGGACTCTTGCTCCGGAAACATCAGTGTTCATGCCACACGCAGAAAAATAATTTTTAATGTCAAATAATATGAGGGTTGAAATAATAAATTTACCAAGTTGTTCTGTGTTCAATAAAAAATACATGTTTATATAAATAAAATAATTGTTGAAATAATTCTGAAGAATTTATTGGATCAAACATGGAAAATAGTTGGACCAACAAAATTTTTTATTGATTATATCATAACAACAATCGAAACAACAAACAACTTTGTTGAATCAATGAGCTCGTTTTGTTGAAAAAAACTAATAAAATATTTGGATCAATGCATGTCAAATGTTCAATACAAAAAACATTTTTGTTTAATCAAATAATATCTTTTATTGTTTTAAACATAACAAAGATTTGAATCAATGCATAGCAAATATTGAAGCAAAACCAATTTTATTGTATATAAAATATGCCTATTCTTTAATAGGAACCAAAGGCCAACTGTCATGGTGACAAATTTAGAACAAACCATTACTCGCTGACGATAGATAACATCAGTACAAATGAACCTCACAAAGTAAATACTTGCCATTGACTTATTGGCCTTTCTCTAAAAACAGGCTACAAACGCATTAATTTTACGCAGTCAAATCATTCTGGAACCGCTTCGGAATCCTGAATGGATGCAGTATGGTCCAGTCAAACCCATTCCGGGATAGGTTAGGAATTCTGAATGGATTCATTATGAGTTTCAGCTCAAAGGCAACAACCGATTCCGACTCAACCGTTTGTTGCATTTGAGCGAGAATCCATAAGGGATTCCAAACCTGTTCCGGAGTAGGTTTGCTTGGAATGAAATGAAATTTTATTACATGCAGCGCATACGATTCCAATCACCGTCCCTTTATGTAGTACCTTTGGCCGTGCGCGTGGTTTATTCCAGATATGCGCTATAATGTAGTGCTTCAGAGTCTCGGCTTTTCCAAAAAGATTGCAGAAGACGCACGAATACGCTGTGTCTTCCTGTTGGACCAGAGATGGTGAAGTACAGGAAAGTGCCCTCTCGAACGGGTATTATTTATGCACCAGAGACGTATTTTCAGTTCTGCGATAGTCGTTTTTAAGCCACACAGGGTGTTTTGTTTGAGTCCTGGAATAGAGGAAGGCACCATAAAACGCACTGTGTGCATTCGACTTAATTTATTCACTAACCTTTGTGCGACATCATGATTATTTTCAAGCTGCACTTTCGCCCTTCGAGTCCGGAAAATCTGAGCACTATAAGAATTTACCGAAATCTGAATTCCCTGATTTAAAAATAGCGATTTTCTCCAGCATTGACGCACGTGGAAAAAGTTTTCTTCTTCGTAGCAACTTTTATTTTTTATTTGTTTCAATTCAACAAGGACTGTTGATGTAATGCATTCAGTCCTTTTGAATCAATTAGCTGCATGCTTTTGTTAGAATCACTGATTTGTTTGGAACAAACAATAATTTTGTCGATCTTCGGATAACAAAACTTGTAAGATTGATTCAAAAGATATTTTGGTTGATCTAACCAAAAAATTAAGTTTGGTTTAATAAATTCCTTGGTTCACAATAAAGAATTTTAATCGATTAAAAATTAAGAAATAATTTATAGAATCAAACATGCACAATTCTTTTGCGTGCACGGGTTACCAAAATTTATAGTCCCGTTGTACCTAATCACCATTCACATCCAATAATGTAAAACTAATAAAGTTAGTAAGTAGTATTGCTAAAAATAAAATAATTTAAAATTGTGTTTACATTCGTATGTTATTTAAATGGAGTAAACAAAATATCATAACCTCAAATTTCCAAAAGCGGTGGTCCAACAAACGTCCATCGCTCCACACAAAAAACCGTCCAACGGTGGACCCTAGAAAAACTCTAGTAAGAGAACTGCGGAGAGAAAAACAGCATTTTTGGCAACGTATGCCCCGGCATTGTATGGCAACACGTTCAATGTTATATGGATAGGCAATGTTCGATTGGATTCGTTTTTTGACAGCTAAACGCGAATCCAATCGATCCAAAATGGAGTCTCCGCAGTTCTCTTTCTAGAGTTTTTCTAGTGGACCCTTATTAGGCAATCCATTAGACGTTTGTTTGACAATTCAGCGGTGGGTTCTGTCAACAAGTCTACTCCTGCGAACAGAAAAACTCGTCCGACAAATAACTTTGTTAGTCCGATTCGTTTGATGTTGGATCGAGTCAACGATATTGTCGGACGTCGCACCCATCGGAGTAACGTCAGAATAAGTAAACAAGAAATAATCAGCTGATCAGAAACGTCTCATGGATTCCCTCTAAGAACGGTTGGTTTCAAAATTGTCCAATAAAGGACGTTCGTTGGACGAATTTGGACAACGTCCAAATAAACGTTCAACAAACGTCCATCGTTGGACCCGTGTTGAACGATTTTGAAACAATTTTTTGGACGTCTCAGTGGGTTGCCTAATTGGTCCAATTTGTTGAACGAAACGATCGAGCTGTCACACTGCTCGACGTCCAAAGAAGTGTTGCAAAATCGCCTTTTGCAGGTCCTTCATTGAACGTTCGTTGGACGATTTTTTGGACGCTTGTTGGACCGTCGCCCAACAAATTGGACCAATGGGACATTGCAAGATGACGTCATATGAGTAAAAATGCTCGAAAAAATGACAGTTCAGCGAGCTTGTTTACATGGTGTTAGAATTCGAACCGAGCTTCTTGCACTGGGTTAAACCAAAAATTTTCTAAGTCCATGTAAACAAGCTCTCTGAGCTGTCAGAAAAGTGAGGTTAAACATTTTCATGCAATGCTCAATGAAGGACTCTCGTTGGACGTTTTTTCTTACACTTAAAAAATAAATCACCTTGATTTCATGTGATTATTCACATAAATCCAAATGTTTTCATTTTCGACATAGATTACGTGATTCATATAAATCACATCTAACAACTATGTAGCGGCTATATGAATAGCATATATGTTTTAAATGACGTCAATCTTTGATAATCTAGCTTATGTGAATTTCATGTACGAAAAAATCAACAGTGAACCGACAACTTGCTGGGTTGGTGTTGTGTTCTTCGAAAGGTTTGTATTGTTGAATTTATTTGCATGATAGATATATCTGATATTCCATTTACTTTAATTTCAGGGATCCATTGGACGAATGGCCAAATTCTCGCTCCAAAGTTACGGATTAATTACTTTTTAGTGCGGTATGTGCCATGGAATGTGTTTAATTTTCTGGCAGAGACCGCTCTGGTAAATTTTAGAGCACTCTAGTTAGAACTGGTAACTGGCGGTAAACTACTCGGACACTTTTTCTTCAGAAGATTTCACGAAGTTTCAGGTCGTGTCGTTGGTTAGAGCACAGAGAACAGACGTCCATCTTCAGCATTCAACTTGTGTAAAATCTCTAACGGTTTCGAAGGTAGTTTGGATATCTAAACCAGGTGCGCTACTGTCGTCATGTTTTTTTGTGGCTGAGTGCGACAGAATTGACAGCGGTTCTTCCTCTACCCAGTCAAACTAGTCCTGAACCGATTCGGATTTCCAGCATGAATTCCAGCTCAAATGCGTCAACCGATAGAGTCGGAATCGGTTGTTTTCTTTGAGCTAGATTCCATGCTGAATCCATCCAGGATTTCGAACCGGTTCCGGAATCGATTTGACGGATAGTTGGGATAGGTTGGTGTGGCGGCGCTAGTGTTTTTCGTATATTAGTTCAAATGTTTACACATGTTTTTTAAATATTTTTGATCGATCATGGATGTCTGTTCTCTGTGTGTTTAAGTTCTAGTTTAAATGCATGCCTTATAATAAATTGTAATCAAAGAAATACATATAAACATCTTAGTGTTTGAAAATTAAAAATACTTTTATTGTTATATATTAATACCATGCAAATTAAACTATCTGTTTCAAAGATAAAATTTATCTGGCTCATCAAATAGAAGTTACATGTTTTCTGTATGCTGCGCAACGGAGATTCACGTAATATTTACTAAAACACAAACATGCATAATATGTTTGACTTCATGTAATTAATACGTGAATTTCCTTTCCCAGGTATATGAAAAACACGTAACTTTGACTTGGTAAGCTAGATAAATATTATTTGATGAGCCAGATACTTATCTATCGGTCTATCCTATAAATGTACGTGAAAAGTTTGGTGGATGAGATTCACATATCTTTTCATGTAAAAGCAACGTGATTTATTTTTTGAGTGTAGAGGGAACCCAGTCAAACTCATTCCGGAACCGGTTCGGATTTCTGAATGGAGTCAGTATGGATTCCAAATCAAATGCAACAACCGATTCCGACTCAGAATCGATTGTTGCATTTGATTTGGAATCCATACTGACTCCATTCAGGATTCCAAATCAAACTCCGAATGGTTTGACCGGGAAGCCGTCATTTTTTATTTTTCATATAAGGAAATCGACGAGAACATTTCAAATGGGCCGATAAACAAAACGTAAACAATTCCGGTTAATACTTACTTCAAATGGACACTAACAAAGCTTTATACATACCTTAAATAAGACGATTCTGAAACCTGGCTGTTGGGGAAATAATGGATTATCGAAAAGGCACATAAGCAAAATAACTTGTTTTGCTTATGTTCCCTTTCACTTCCCCTCAAAAATTAACGGCTCATAAACACCAAACAACAAAACGGAAAAAATTGTTTATGGGCCCTTTTCTTAATGAAAAAGACTATACTTGAAAAGGGAACAAAAACATCGCAACACCAAGAAAGGGATCAAAATAAACGTCACATAATCATTTGCTGTAAACAAAAGGGCTCACCCGCACGCACTATAAGCAAACGTCTCGCCGAAAAGGGAGTATGGGAGAGGGCACAAAACCAGTGCGATGTTTCAAAAGGGACCAAAACATTTATCTACAAAAAACGTTCAAAATACAATTGTTTTAATAAATCTGTTATATTATTCGGAAAAAATGGTTAATTTAACACGGCATTGAGTTGTTTGGTACTTAAATCAAGCTCCTGTTCATAAATGGGAATATAAAGTACGAGGTAATTTTTCAGACGCCATTTTCTCAACACGAGCATATTGTATATAATGCCTTATGAAATGTTGACGTCGAAATCTTCAGTACACTACACTGTAAATAATCTACACTTTATTTCGAAGGGATTTGACACATAAGATTTAAGTTTCAAGCCGCACTGAGAATTCAAGAACTTTCCATTTAACCCTTAATAAAATAACACTTCAAAATTAAGTGTGCCATCCTTATGACATGATTGAATGTCATCACAATTAAATTTGAAGTGTCAGCGTATTGAACAATAAATGCGTTGCCCATGAAATCCATGTTTTTAACAATTGCGGCAACATTAAGTGTAACGTCGAGTAATGTTCAAGTGAATTGTAACATCACTGTAAATAATGTTCACCTTTTTAAGAAGAGATTCGGCAAAGATTTAAGTTTCAAACCACATTGAGAACTCAAGAATTTTCCTTTTACCTTTTAATAAAATTGCACTTAAAATTTTAGCGTCCTACGTGACATGGCATGATTGACTGTCATGACATATAAATGTTACATGTCAGCTTATTAAATTTTTTTATTCATTTTAATATATGTAGGAATAATTTGTTCTTTCTTCTAAGAGAATATATTTAGTTATAAGTTAAGATGTATGTTTTAAATTCATTTTATGTCATGTTCTGCCCATTTGAGAATTAACATTTTTGCACATGTCTTTTATAAGGAATGATATGCTATTAGAGTTGATGCAAACTTAAATTCTATATGGATCACATTTAATAACCATTTGTTAGACACTTCAATAGAATAAGCCATGCATATGAAACTTAAGTGTGGCTTCTATTGGAATTATTGTTTTCACAAAGAAATGCGTTATCAAGTGCTTGCCACATAAAATTTAAATGCAAAGGCAGTTGCGGCAAAATTAAGTGTTAAACACTTAAGTTCAATGTGTGGATTATTTACAGTGTATGTAAAAAGGTATCCCACTGAGACGTCCAAAAAATTGTTTCAAACACGGGTCCATCGATGGACGTTCGTTGAACGGTTATTTGGACGTTGTTCAAATTGGTCCCACGAACGTCCTTCATTGGACGATTTTGAAACCAACCGTTCTTAGAGGGATCCCTCTAAGAACGGTTGGTTTCAAAATCGTCCAATGAAGGACATTCCACAGAGAACAGACATCCATGATCGATCAAAAATATTTAAAAAACATGTGTAAACATTTGAACTAATATACGAAAAACACTAGCGCCGCCACACCAACCTATCCCAACTATCCGTCAAATCGATTCCGGAACCGGTTCGAAATCCTGGATGGATTCAGCATGGAATCTAGCTCAAAGAAAACAACCGATTCCGACTCTATCGGTTGACGCATTTGAGCTGGAATTCATGCTGGAAATCCGAATCGGTTCAGGACTAGTTTGACTGGGTAGAGGAAGAACCGCTGTCAATTCTGTCGCACTCAGCCACAAAAAAACATGACGACAGTAGCGCACCTGGTTTAGATATCCAAACTACCTTCGAAACCGTTAGAGATTTTACACAAGTTGAATGCTGAAGATGGACGTCTGTTCTCTGTGGACATTCGTTGGACCAATTTGGACAACGTCCAAATAACCGTTCAACAAACGCCCATCGTTGGACCCGTGTTGAACGATTTTAAAACAATTTTTTGGACGTCTCAGTGGGATCTGACTTGATTAAATACAGCGCAAATTCGTTAGTTGGGGGTTCGCTAGTTGGGCTCACGCAGAAAAATAATTTTGATGTCAAATAATATGAGGGTTGAAATAATAAATTTACCAAGTTGTTCTGTGTTCAATAAAAATACATGTTTATATAAATAAAACAATTGTTGAAATAATTCTGAAGAATTTATTGGATCAAACATGGAAAATAGTTGGACCAACAAAATTTTTTATTGACTTTATCATAACAACAATCGAAACAACAAACAACTTTGTTGAATCAATGAGGTTATTTTGTTGAATAAAACTAATAAAATATTTGGATCAATGCATATCAAATGTTCAATACAAAAAAACATTTTTGTTAAATCAAATAATATCTTTTATTATTTTAAACACAACAAATATTTGAATCAATGCATAGCAAATATTGAAGCAAAACCAATTTTATTGTATATAAAATATGCCTATTCTTTAATAGGAACCAAAGGCCAACTGTCATGGTGACAAATTCAGAACAAACCATTACTCGCTGACAACAGATAACATCAGTACAAATGAAATACTTGCCATTGACTTATTGGCCTTTCTCTAAAAACAGGCTACAAACGCATTAATTTTACGCAGTCAAATCATTCTGGAACCGCTTCGGAATCTTGAATGGATGCAGTATGGCGCAGTCAAACCCATTCCGGGATCGGTTAGGAATTCTGAATGGATTCATTATGAGTTCCAGCTCAAAGGCAACAACCGATTCCGACTCAATCGTTTGCTGCATTTGAGCGAGAATCCATAAGGGATTCCAAACCTCTTCCGGAGTAGGTTTGCTTGGAATGAAATGAAATTTTATTACATGCAGCGCATACGATTCCAATCACCGTCCCTTTATATAGTACCTTTGGCCGTGCGCGTGGTTTATTCCAGATATGCGCTATAGTGCTTTAGAGTCTCGGCTTTTCCAAAAAGATTGCAGAAGGCGCACGAATACGCTGTGTCTTCCTGTTGGACCAGAGATGGTGAAGTACAGGAAACTTCCCTCTCGAACGGGTATTATTTATCTCTGGTGCGGTGACGTGTTTTCAGTTCTGCGATTGTCGTTTTAAGCCACAAAGGGTGTTTTGGGTGAGTCCTGGAATAGAGGAAGGCACCATAAAACGCACCGTGTGCATTCGACTTAATTTATTCACTAACCTTTGTGTGACATCATGATTATTTTCAAGCTGCACTTGCGCCCTTCGAGTCCGGAAAATCTGAGCACTATACGAATTCACCGAAAACTGAATTCCCTGATTTAAAAATAGCGAATTTTTCCAGCATTGACGCACGTGGAAAAAGTTTTCTTCTTCGTAGCAACTTTTATTTTTTATTTGTTTCAATTCAACAAGGACTGTTGATGTAATGCATTCAGTCCTTTTGAATCAATTAGCTGCATGCTTTTGTTAGAATCACTGATTTGTTTGGAACAAACAATAATTTTGTCGATCTTCGAAAAGCACAGATAACAAAACTTGTAAGATTGATTCAAAAGATATTTTGGTTGATCTAACCAAAAAAATTAAAGGGTTGTGTACAGGACACGACCACGGTGACATTAAAAATATAGCTTTTTATCTATCACACATATCGACACACGTTCTTGTTCACTCGCCTGTTTTCATATGTTACAATTTGCTATATACCCTCCCCATTAAAACATAATTTATTGAAGGTCTTTTAAGGGTAATCTATTAATTAATCAAGTATCTCACTAGGTGATTGGCATTATTTGGCTGATCCATCTAGTAAAAATAGGCTGGTCTGTCCAGAAAATATATTCAAAAGAAAAGTTCCATATTGAGAGCTGTGATGAGGAAACCCACGCCCGCCAACGGAAATATACAGATTCTCCATAAAATATGAAATTTCGTTTCCATTTAAATTTTCAATAATGTACTAATGAACTTAAGTAAACAATCTTAAGTGTAAGTATTTCTTGATCGATTAGTGGTGGAAAAATGAAATTATTTGATAAATTACATTGTTATGCAACGTTCGCACTACCAGTTAAAACGGGTTTTTATGCTATCTTGGTGACATTTTTCTTGTTGCTAATTATTAAAACGTGTTATAACTCTGTAGTGTAAACATTGTATTATTAAACCAATTCTGCAGCGTTTTATGTTATATAGGTGTTTTATGTGGTAATAGGATTGACATAATTATATCTTCAGTACAGCGGTTTGTTTCATAATTTAAAACAGATTTATTTTAAAATTTAAATTAGTATACCCAACCGTATTTGTTGTATACCTTAAAACGCAATTAGAACTGTGTTTTAAATACATAGGGTAGGACAGATATTCTGACTGGTTAAACTGGGAAAACAATTTTAAGTCCAGTAACGCTTAAGACATGGCTTGAATTTGAATCGAAAAAGAACACCCGCTTCAACTGCTGCTGGGACGGTAAGTTCTGTTTTAAAATTTTCCGTTGTGTGCAGTACGAAACAAAAGTGTTTGAAATTAGAAAACAAAAAGTTCTGCTGGGAATGTGATTGTTTCCGATGCAATTACACTCAGATTTTTCACGCAGGGGATACAGGCCGTGTAAATGAAAACCGCGTAAATTTAAAAAAACGCGTTAATGAAAACCGCGTAAATTTCAAAATCCGCGTAAAAAACCTGAGTGTACTCTCCTATATAAAATACTACGCTGCTGAACAGTGCAATAACTACAGAAGCATGTTGTCAGATGCCTTACTGATAAAAAACATATAACCGAAATATGAAACATGAAAACCAATTGGCTCTTTACCCTACGCAGCTACAATGCGCCGTAAACATGGATTAACAAGTTACAACGCACACGCATGCATAAAAATAAATATATTTTTTTCAAACGCAACACTCTTAAGCAGCACACACCGTATTGAATTAAATCCAAACCACCCCGCCCACCCACTTTGCAAATCATTCTGTGACACCATGCTGGTACCCGACAAATCCACACACGGCCACCGCTGCCGAAAATGCATAGCGTCTACCGCTTATTGTAGTGCCCAGACACTGCAGCCATGATCTTACCCGTTCGACATAAGAACAAAAACTGATTCAAACGGGTACGCGTCACCTCTATTTATAAACTAACCGTATATGGTTTAGTCACTTAGGTGCGAGTGTGTGCAAATGCCAACGTTACCGAAAATCGATAGCGCTTATTGCATCGCCCGGAGACGACGTTGCTCGTGTGGGATAAGAGCAACAACTGATTTAAACGGACATGCGTTGCTTCTATTTATGACTTTTCGTGTTTCATTGAGCAACTAAGCTGCCCTCTTTTGACGGCTGTGTCTGAGAAATCTGCCTCACGAATGGTATTTTTCCCGTTTTTTGTGAACTTTTTAATTTTACCAATTTCCAAAAGTCTACTTTTATTGGGCAGATATTAAATTATTACCAATATTTAAGTTAGGTGTTTCTGAATCGGTTGGTGTATGAATGATTAAAATCCATCTAGTAATATCGGAGTTATAAGCGTGCAAACCTTACATAGTTTCGTTACATGGGAGATAGTTTAGATTTTAGAATGACACCTAGCCCCAGATAGTGGAGTAAGACATTTTTAATGTCAAAAATAAGTTTGGTTTAATAATAATAATATCGATTAAAAATGAAGAAATAATTTATAGAATCAAACATGCACAATTCTTTTGCGTGCTGTTCGTTAGTTTAGAGCACTCTAGTTAGAGTGTGGCCAAGAGGCCATGACGTATCCAAACGAACATGAAATTTGACGTATTTCTATTGTGTATTCGTCAAATTCCATGTTCGTTTGGATACGTCATGGCCTCTTGGCCACACTCTAACTAGAGTCACAGAGAACAGATGTCCATCTTCAGCATTCAACTTGTGTAAAATCTCTAACGGTTTCGAAGGTAGTTGGGATATCCAAACCAGGTGCACTACTGTCGTCATGTTTTTTGTGGCTGAGTTCGACAGAATTGACAGCGGTTATTCCTCTACCCAATTAAACTAGTCTGGAACCGGTTCGGACTTCCAGCATGAATTAGAGCTCAAATGCATCAACCGATTGAGTCGGAATCGGTTGTTTTCTTTGAGCAAGATTCCATACTGAATCCACCCAAGATTTCGAACCGGTTCCGGAATGGATTTGACGGATAGTTGGGATAGGTCGGTGTGGCGGCGCTAGTGTTTATCGTACATTAATTCAAATGTTTACACACGTTTTTTAAATATTTTTGTTCGATCATGGATGTCTGTTCTCTGTGCTAGAGTGCTCTACTTTAGTTGGGTGTTCGCTAGTTGGGGCATGCCCCAACTAACAGACACTCTTATGTCAAAACTGAAAGTAAAAAGCTGATTGACGTTTTAATGTCATTGATTTCAAGGGGCTCATTGGTTGATTTCTGTGGCGATCTAGGAAAAAGCCAACCCAGGGACGACATGACAGATAGTGCTTGTTTCATATATGTACCACCGGTTTGATGGTGGCGCTAGTATGCCTTCTCTGTACGAGTACCACGAACAACGAAACGAAAAAGTTTCAAGAGAAATGCGCGTTTCGTTACGTGTGTTGTGAACGCCATCAATGCGGATAGAACAACATTTAGAAAAAGCGTATTCCAAAATGTGGACAAAGAAAACTATTATTAGAGAATAAATGTATCCCTAACTGGAAACCGTCAGCAAAGTTGCATAAATCTTATTATAAACACAGAGAACAGACATCCATGATCGAACAAAAATATTTAAGAAACGTGTGTAAACATTTGAATTAATATACGATAAACACTAGCGCCGCCACACCAACCTATCCCAACTATCCGTCAAATCCATTCCGGAACCGGTTCGAAATCCTGAATGGATTCAGTATGAAATCTTGCTCAAAGAAAACAACCGATTCCGTATCTATCGGTTGATGTATTTGAGCTGGGATTCATGCTGGAAGTCCGAATCGGTTCCGGACTAGTTTGACTGGGTAGAGGAATAACCGCTGTCAATTCTCTCGAACTCAGCCACAAAAAAACATGCCGACAGTAGCGCACCTGGTTTGGATATCCCAACTACCTCGCAAACTGTTAGCACAGAGAACAGACATCCATGATCGAACAAAAATATTTAAAAAACGTGTGTGAACATTTGAATTAATATACGGTAAACACTAGCGCCGCCACACCGACCTATCCCAACTATCCGTCAAATCCATTCCGGAACCGGTTCGAAATCTTGGCTGGAATCAGTATGGAATCTTGCTCAAAGAAAACAACCGATTCCCACTCAATCGGTTGATGCATTTTTGCTCCAACCCAGTTAAACTCATTCCGGAACCGGTTCGGATTTCTGAAAGGAGTCATTATGGATTCCAAATCAAATGCAACAACCGATTCCGACTCAGAATCGGTTGTTGCATTTGATTTGGAATCCATACTGACTCCATTCAGGATTCCGAATCAAATTCCGAATGGTTTGACCGGGAATTCATGCTGGAAGTCCGAACCGGTTTCAGACTAGTTTGAATGGGTAGAGGAATAACCGCTGTCAATTCTGTCGAACTCAGCCACAAAAAACATGACGACAGTAGCGCACCTGGTTTGGATATCCCAACCACAGAGAACAGACATATGAGCTAGAACAAACTTTCCCGAAAAATCTGTGTAAACATTTAAATGAAAATACGTTGAAAATCACCATCGCATACAGGTTTGCATGCGTGAGTCACCATTGTATCCAAGTTTGCATACAAGCCCCGTACAGGCGATTGCTGACCGATCGAAGCGCCGACCAGTGGCAAGTTGCTACTTGCTGTTGTCATTTCAAAGCGACAGTTAAATTTATTACACAAGTTGAAAACTTTACTTGTATGTCAATTCTCAGTGTCCCAACTACCTTCGAAACCGTTAGAGATTTTACACAAGTTGAATGCTGAAGATGGACGTCTGTTCTCTGTGCCGTTAGAATGCTGAAGATCTATTCTCTGTGTTATAAATTTAGCTGGAAGTCGTTGTTTTTAGCAACCGACTTTCTTCCTTACCAAAAATGTTTTGTATTTTTTACGTTTTAACGACATTCAATTAGCTAGATATTACTGGGTAGGGAAAGTTATGAAACTTAGAGCCATAGTACTCAAGTGAGAGCAAGGACGTGAAGTAAACAGATCGGAAAACTAGAAGTGGCAGGGTCATTAGAACAGGCTTAATATCGTACGGGCTTAATTTTTGCCTTCTGTTAATGAGGGTCGAGCTTAGGCAGAATAACTATGAATCACCCGAGTTCACTAACATGTGTCCTGATAAAGGTAGACGTATCTATCTTTACCGTGACAACCGGCCGGTTCTCTCTAACTAATTGAATGTCGTTAAAACGTAAAAAAGAAAATGTGACTAACATAGTCGAAATAAAAAAGGAAAAAAGAAAGATGGGTGGGTAATGTCTGCGACATAACCGGAGAGATGTAGAATACATAAGGAACACGTTCTTCAAATATGTTGATACTCATTGGAATTTTCGGACAAAAGGTGATTTGGGCGAGGAATATTTCAAATTATTCTTTACAAAAATGATGGTGGTCCTGAAAAAGACCTTTTTTGTTGGCGTTGTTGGCCTTGGTGAGGGAGATGGCTAACGAAGAAATGAATTGTTAGCATGAGGAAGTCGCATAGTACTGGCCAATGGCAGAACAGATAATAATTGATTCCTGAAAATCAATTTTTCTTTATTCATGTAAATTATAAATACTTACAAATCTAATATAAGATTCCTGGTCATATTTCTGAATCATTAGTGCGAACATTGTGTAATTTGGTTGAGTACAATGAAAGTTACAAACTTTCCAAACTCGACCTTCTGTTCCTTCCGAAATATTGAAATGGGGTGTCTATATTAAACCGTTAGTCGTGGTCACAATAAAAAATTAAAGGGTTGTGTACAGGACACGACCACGGTGACATTAAAAATATAGCTTTTTTATCTATCACACATATCGACACACGTTCTTGTTCACTCGCCTGTTTTCATATGTTACAATTTGCTATATACCCTCCCCATTAAAACATAATTTATTGAAGATCTTTTAACGGTAATCTATTAATTAATCAAGTATCTCACTAGGTGATTGGCATTATTTGGCTGATCCATCTAGTAAAAATAGGTTGGTCTGTCCAGAAAATATATTCAAAAGAAAAGTTCCATATTGAGAGCTGTGATGAGGAAACCCACGCCCGCCAACGGAAATATACAGATTCTCCATAAAATATGAAATTTCATTTTCCATTTAAATTTTCAATAATGTACTAATGAACTTAAGTAAACAATCTTAAGTGTAAGTATTTCTTGATCGATTAGTGGTGGAAAAATGAAATTATTTGATAAATTACATTGTTATGCAACGTTCGCACTACCAGTTAAAACGGGTTTTTATGCTATCTTGGTGACATTTTTCTTGTTGCTAATTATTAAAACGTGTTATAACTCTGTAGTGTAAAAATTGTATTATTAAACCAATTCTGCAGCGTTTTATGTTATATAGGTGTTTTATGTGGTAATGGGACTGACATAATTATATCTTCGGTACAGCGGTTTGTTTCATAATTTAAAACAGATTTATTTTAAAATTTAAATTAGTATACCCAACCGTATTTGTTGTATACCTTAAAACGCAATTAGAACTGTGTTTTAAATACATAGGGTAGGACAGATATTCTGACTGGTTAAACTGGGAAAACAATTTTTAGTCCAGTAACGCTTAAGACATGGCTTGAATTTGAATCGAAAAAGAACACCCGCTTCAACTACTGCTGGGACGGTAAGTTCTGTTTTAAAATTTTCCGTTGTGTGCAGTACGAAACAAAAGTGTTTGAAATTAGAAAACAAAAAGTTCTGCTGGGAATGTGATTGTTTCCGATGCAATTACACTCAGATTTTTCACGCAGGGGATAAAGGCCGTGTAAATGAAAACCGCGTAAATTTAAAAAAAAACGCGTTAATGAAAACCGCGTAAATTTCAAAATCCGCGTAAAAAACCTGAGTGTACTCTCCTATATAAAATACTACGCTGCTGAACAGTGCAATAACTACAGAAGCACGTTGTCAGATGCCTTACTGATAAAAAACATATAACCGAAATATGAAACATGAAAACCAATTGGCTCTTTACCCTACGCAGCTACAAAGCGCCGTAAACATGGATTAACAAGTTACAACGCACACGCATGCATAAAAATAAATATATTTTTTTCAAACGCAACACTCTTAAGCAGCAAGCCCACCCACTTTGCAAATCATTCTGACACCATGCTGGTACCCGACAAATCCGCACACGGCCACCGCTGCCGAAAATGCATAGCGTCTACCGCTTATTGTAGTGCCCAGACGCTGCAGCCATGATCTTACCCGTTCGACATAAGAACAAAAACTGATTCAAACGGGTACGCGTCACCTCTATTTATAAACTAACCGTATATGGTTTAGTCACTTAGGTGCGAGTGTGTGCAAATGCCAACGTTACCGAAAATCGATAGCGCTTATTGCATCGCCCGGAGACGACGTTGCTCGTGTGGGATAAGAGCAACAACTGATTTAAACGGACATGCGTTGCTTCTATTTATGACTTTTCGTGTTTCATTGAGCAACTAAGCTGCCCTCTCTTGACGGCTGTGTCTGAGAAATCTGCCTCACGAATGGTATTTTTCCCGTTTTTTGTGAACTTTTTAATTTTACCATTTTCCAAAAGTCTACTTTTATTGGGGAGATATTAAATTATTACCAATATTTAAGTTGGGCGTTTCTGAATCGGTTGGTGTATGAATGATTAAAATCCATCTAGTAATATCGGAGTTATAAGCGTGCAAACCTTACATAGTTTCGTTACATGGGAGATAGTTTAGAGTTTAGAATGACACCTAGCCCCAGATAGTGGAGTAAGACATTTTTAATGTCAAAAGATGGGTGGATAATGTCAATTCGAGACGTTAATTTAATTCTAATAATATTCAACAGAATCACGTTTGAATGGAAAATTTTCAAATAATTCTCTATGGCAATAATGGTGGTTCTGAAAAGAATCTTTGGTATCGGCGTTGGTGTTGATGGTGATGCGCTGGATCGTTGGATATATTTGGCATGATAGTTACGTGCCTGGCGAACTGTTTTGTAGCCTCGAACAAAACGACAAGACTGGCTTCTTCGAGTACCATTACGGCTGAACTTAGGGAGGTAGGCCATTTTGTTTGCTACTAGCACGGAGCTGCACAAAAAAATCATTTAATGCAGTTAGTTCACGGAGGCTGCCAAAAAGCTCGAATAGAAGCATGCGACTTCAACGTTTCTCTTAAACACATGCAATTGAAGCAACACTGATCACTAGAGGGATGGTGAGGGAACACGCACATTCGTTTTGGTAATACTGATAATAGCAGTAGAAAGGAATGAAAAAGCAGTGCACGAAACGAGCAAGAGGATAATTTAAATTTTTGTTCCGTGTGCAAGCTACTTCTTTCCACACAACGTATTATATTGCTTGTTGAAAATTACACATCTTAAAATGAAAGTTTCAGTTTAACTATCACTAGAACATAATTGATTAGTCCTGAAAAGAACCGTTGCTTTTATTGTAATTTACGCCCACTCCCAGCGGACACTGTTAGCCAGTTTGATTTCTTTTGCGAGAAAGTTACGTACTTGGCGCATATTTTGTATCCTCAAATAAACCGACCAAGTAGGCATCACTGGCTTCATTACGGCTGAGTTTCGTAAGCGTAGCTCGACTTTGAAGTAATACACAACCTTACGAACCAGACGCTGGAATGTTAGCCAGCGGATTAGTTGCTCCGTTGCCCTTTAGTTGGGGCGAAATACTGGCATGGCCACAGTTCCTGATCGGTAGTTGGTTGCGATGGGCCACCAGTAGCTGGGGCACTTTTGCGGACCGTCATCATTGCCAACTGCTTTCCTCCGGTGGACTGTCTGCTTGCTAGTGCTTGAACGAATACGAATGATGAGAAAAACCGACCGACCAATATTCATAAATGAAAACACGAGAAAGCACTACTATCGCTCTCTCGCTCGTTTTCGTGCCATTCCTGTGCCTTTCCTTTCCGTTCGGCTACCAATACTAGCATAACCAAAACGAATATTCTGTCTTTCCATCGCCTTCAATCTAGTGGCCAGTGCAAGCAAACTTGCATGTTCAGTTTTTCAATAACAACATTCCAACAATATTTTCAAAGAATGTTGCAGATTTGAAAAGAAGGAAGGAAAAGATTTTCACAAATTTAAATTCTTTTGTCTTATTTGTTCGCGCTGATACTGGCCATGGGATGGTGGGGGAACACCCACATTCGTTTTAGTTATGACGGTATTAGCAGCAGAAAGGAATGGAAAAGCAGTGCACGAAAACGAGCGAGAGAGGATAATTTAAATTCTCTTTCTTTCTTTCCACACATCGTATTTCTTATATAGCTTTCTGAAAATTATTTGTTATACACCATAAAATGTAAATTTCAGTTTAACTCTTATTAGAACACAATTAATTGGTCCTGAAAAGAACCGTTTATTGTTTTATTGCGGGAGCTTAATTCAGACGCACTCCCAGCAGACACCAGTGAATCAGTTTAATGTATTTGGCCTGAAAGTTATGCGCTTGGCGCACTATTTTGCATTCTCGATCAAACCCACCAAGTAGGCATCGTTGGCTTCTCGGGGCATCATTACGACTGAGCTTTGTAAGCGTAGCTCGACTTTGCACAATCTCACGACCCAGACGCTGGAACGATAGCCTACAGATTAGTTGCTCTGTTGCCCTTTAGTTGGGGCGAAATTCTTGAAGGGCGACAGTTCCTGATCGGGTTGCGATGAGTCACCAGTAGCTGGGGCACTTTTTCCGACCGTCGTCATCGCCAACTGCTTTCCTTCGGTGGACTGGCTGCTTGCTAGTGCTTGAACGAATACGAATGATGAGAAAAACCGACCGACAGATATTTATATAATCGCGCTAATATGCACTACTATCGCTTTCTCGCTCGTTCTCGTGCCGTGCATTAGCCTTTCCTTTCCGTCCGGCTTCTAATGGCCTAACCAAAGGAATATGCCGTCTTTCCCCCACCAACTGCTCTCGTCAAGCAACCCAATGCGAATAATCATAGGAACAAACATGTAGTGGACCTATATATAAACTTTTCATTATTTTATTGTTCGGTTGGTCCACCATAGTGACGGCTCTGTGCGGGATGGGCTGAAAATTTTCACTTTTCCGAGTCGTTTTCGAAAGATTTTTCAAAACACAATTTTTTGTTATTAGTGCATGTTATACATACTTCAAATTTTAATACAGCATAGAGGAACATATTTTCAACAAATTGGCCTAAAAATCAAATCATTCTGTTAAGTATGATAAAAGTTATTAACGTTCAAAATCTGACGCGGCGCCGCAGCCGATATTTTGAAACGGGACCCCTATATTGAAAGCTTAAATGTATTCTACATTAAAGAAAACAAAAATGTTTTGTTTTTTTTTGAAGTGTGAAGTTTGTAGTCGGTGCTTTTTTCTCGAGAAATATAAATCAAAAACATTTTGGTCAATGAAAGTAAATCACCAAGCCTAATAATTCGTGAACCTACGACATCTTGTTTCAAGTTCATTAAGAACGTCAAGAATTCTAGTATTATAATCGGTAAAATAAAGAATATATGTAGAATAATATAGGATTTCCAACCAATTTAACAAAATTGGTTTTGAATAGAATTTGTGTGCTTTTATCAGAATTCTGGCAGAAACCGGTAATGCTTGGTTTCAGCAAGAATGCTGCCAGGAATGTACAATTTTATTCGACTCCTGCCAGAGTTTTTTTTAATTCTGTACGGAAGATATTGCAATGGTTTGGTTTTCCCTTGAGAATTATTCTGGCTTTACCTTTCTTTTTTATCTGTATTATTCGTCTCGGCAGACTGATAGAAACCTAACGGAACGGCATCTACCGAAGGATTTCATGTATGAGGAGATGTTGATTCGATCCGGAAGATTTTCGGAAATTCCAATATAACACTGTTAAGCTCAGCCGGAAATGAACCGGAATTCCGGCTGGTTCCAGTTCGTATTCCGGCTCCAGTGACACAACCGATTCTAACTAGAATCGGTTGTGTCACTGGAGCCGGAATGCGAACTGGAACCAGCCAGAATTCCAGTTCATTTCCGGCTGAACTTTACTAGGAAGTGGAAGTGGCTTGATTTTGAAAGTCATCCCACAGAGAACAGACATCCATCTTCAGCATTCAACTTGTGTAAAATCTCTAACGGTTTCGAAGGTAGTTGGGATATCCAAACCAGGTGCGCTACTGTCGTCATGTTTTTTGTGGCTGAGTTCGACAGAATTGACAGCGGATATTCCTCTACCCAGTTAAACTAGTCTGGAACCGGTTCGGACTTCCAGCATGAATTAGAGCTCAACTGCATCAACCGATTGAGTCGGAATCGGTTGTTTTCTTTGAGCAAGATTCCATACTGAATCCAGCCAAGATTTCGAACCGGTTCCGGAATGGATTTGACGGATAGTTGGGATAGGTCGGTGTGGCGGCGCTAGTGTTTATCGTATATTAATTCAAATGTTTACACATGTTTTTTAAATATTTTTGTTCGATCGTGGATGTCTGTTCTCTGTGGTCATCTTCTTGTATTTCCGAAAATCGAATTCATTTTATTTTGGATTTTTTTAAATTAAAATCGAATCTATGTTTATGTTTAGGTATGGCAGAATGAGCACAGCTTTTAATTTAAACAGCGAAATATATTTGATGATAGAAATGCTTAAATTGTTTATTTTTTACAGATGTGGAAAATAATAAATGGCATGCCCTTTTTTAAAATTTTGCTCCATTCGAGCCGCCATGACATCACCAAATCACCACAAAATTTGCTTATGAGTTCAATATATGGGAGCTGTCAAATTGTCCCCGGGCTAGAAAAAGCATACTTTGAAATTCAATGGAATTTTATTTTTTGAATTCATATTCCGGAATGCTTTAGTGAAATAAATGTGTTAAATATTTCACTTCTTCCATTCAGCATCAATTAGTTGTCGCAGAAAGGATAGTTTACTAACTTTTGAAGGTCATATCTGATGTATTCAATCACATTATCCAATGATTTTTAGCTAGTGGCAACGTAGTATGTTTGTGCTTTATCGGCTTTTTTCCGACGGTGTATCCATTTCCTGTTTTATGTGAGGGAATTTATCAAAAAATGATGGCAAAAAGAACACTAATGACATGCTTTGTCACAACAAAAATAACTTTAAACTGGAAGGACAGAGAACAGACGTCCATCTTCAGCATTCAACTTGTGTAAAATCTCTAACGGTTTCGAAGGTAGTTGGGATATCCAAACAAGGTGCGCTACTGTCGTCATGTTTTTTGTGGCTGAGTTCGACAGAATTGACAGCGGTTATTCCTCTACCCACCCACTGAGACGTCCAAAAAATTGTTTGAAAATCGTTCAATACGGGTCCAACGATGGACGTTCGTTGAACGGTTATTTGGACGTTGTCCAAATTGGTCCAACGAACGTCCTTCATTGGACTATTTTGAAACCAACCGTTCTTAGAGGGCAGTCAAACTAGCCTGGAACTGGTTCGGACTTCCAGCATGAATTAGAGCTCAAATGCATCAACCGATTGAGTCGGAACCCTCTAAGAACGGTTGGTTTCAAAATCGTCCAATGAAGGACGTTCGTTGGACCAATTTGGACATCGTCCAAATAACCGTTCAACGAAAGTCCATCGTAGGACCCGTGTTGAACGATTTTGAAACAATTTTTTGGACTTCTCAGTGGGAATTGTTTTCTTTGAGCAAGATTCCATACTGAATCCAGCCAAGATTTCGAACCGGTTCCGGAATGGATTTGACGGATAGTTGGGATAGGTCGGTGTGGCGGCGCTAGTGTTTATCGTATATTAATTCAAATGTTTACACACGTTTTTTAAATATTTTTGTTCGATCATGGATGTCTGTTCTTTGTGCTGGAAGGAAACAGCGAACTTTTGTGAACCGTAAAATATTTCTGTTTGTTTTTTATTGAAAGAAAACAAAAAAATCAGCGTTTCCCTTGGGTAATTGTCCAAACGAACATGGAATTTGACGTATACACAATAGAAATACGTCAAATTTCATGTTCGTTTGGATACGTCATGGCCTCTTGGCCACACTCTAACTCCCGGTAGGCGTGGCAAACAGAAAGTTAGCAAAAGTTGAGCAAAGCGAAATTGATGCTGGCAGAGTTTCTGCGAGCATTTTGCGCGATTTGTGTGAGAGTTCTGGCAGCGAATTCGCTCAAATGCAACAACCGTTTCTGACAGAAGCTGCTCACTTTTATCCAGAATCCAGTCAGAAATGTACGGCCAAGATCTCTGCAGATTCCTGCCACATCTTTGTCAGATGTTTTGCTCGATTCGTGCTAAATTCTACCAGGTAGGATTTGCCAGGATCTTTGCACAGTTTATGTCCGAGTTATGCCAGGGTTTTGCTCGGTTCCTGTCAAAATTTGCCAGAAAACGCGAGCGAGACCGAGTTCGTCCTAGCTCAACTAACTCGATAAGATACGCGCAGAAATCTGACAGGTCTGCCAATCCAAGACTTACAGAAATCTAGCAGAGCGGTCTCTGCCAGAAAACCGGGAGTGGGAATTGTTTTCTTTGAGCAAGATTCCATACTGAATCCAGCCAAGATTTCGAACCGGTTCCGGAATGGATTTGACGGATAGTTGGGATAGGTCGGTGTGGCGGCGCTAGTGTTTATCGTATATTAATTCAAATGTTTACACACGTTTTTTAAATATTTTTGTTCGATCATGGATGTCTGTTCTTTGTGCTGGAAGGAAACAGCGAACTTTTGTGAACCGTAAAATATTTCTGTTTGTTTTTTATTGAAAGAAAACAAAAAAAATCAGCGTTTCCCTTGGGTAATTGTCCAAACGAACATAGAATTTGACGTATACACAATAGAAATACGTCAAATTTCATGTTCGTTTGGATACGTCATGACCTCTTGGCCACACTCTAACTCCCGGTTAGCGTGGCAAACAGAAAGTTAGCAAAAGTTGAGCAAAGCAAAATTGATGCTGGCAGAGTTTCTGCGAGCATTTTGTGCGATTTGTGTGAGAGTTCTGGCAGCGAATTCGCTAAAATGCAACAACCGTTTCTGACAGAAGCTGCTCACTTTTATCCAGAATCCAGTCAGAAATGTACGGCCAAGATCTCTGCAGATTCCTGCCACATCTTTGTCAGATGTTTTGCTCGATTCGTGCTAAATTCTACCAGGTAGGATTTGCCAGGATCTTTGCACAGTTTATGTCCGAGTTATGCCAGGGTTTTGCTCGGTTCCTGTCAAAATTTGCCAGAAAACGCGAGCGAAACCGAGTTCGTCCTAGCTTAACTAACCCGACAAGATACGCGCAGAAATCTGACAGGTCTGCCAAACCAAGACTTACAGAAATCTAGCAGAGCGGTCTCTGCCAGAAAATTTGCTCACTGGGAACATGGTCAGGCGATTTAAACAGCTTGACGTTTGACTCAACTCGCCTGTGCTAATTGCCCCTAGGAACAAATGCAATTTGCGAATGCGATTTAAAGGCAAATTCAACACTTAGACATTTTTTTTGTCGGCTGCAATGGACTTGGTTGTTTTTGCGTTTTTCAAACATGGCGGTTCATGTTTGGTTTAAGCTTAAATTTGTTTGTCTGGTGCACTTCATTTAGCCAACGAATGTGGGAAATTGTGGAATCGTGTGTAAGTATAGTGGAACAAGTTCTCTGACCTAAAGTCTTAATAAAAGTCAGATTGTGGTAAGTGATTGTGTGCAATACCAATTTCACCATTGATTCTTTCTATAATTTGGTGGTGATTACGTAGTGAACTGAAAAGTATAATGAATCCGAAAATAAGCATTATTCGTAATTTTCATATAAGGGACTTAAAGGCGATTAAATGGCGCGTTCCGTGGGCGCACTTTTTGACTGGGTATGTGCAAATCATCATTTCGGGTAAACTGTAATATATCTACTATATATCCCAGTCAAAAAGGGCACGTTGCTGGCTAACGGTGGGCTATTTGCCAACTCGGATGCGCTAATTGCCCTTCAATTTGCCAGCAAATTGATGGCAATTAGGGGCTATTTCAAATGCAACATTTGGGCGATTTGCCGCCGTCACTTTTTTGCCGCTCTACTCACCCTTAAATCGCCCCCAAACCGCCCAGCGAACGCGCCATTTAATCGCCCTTAATTGCCTAATATTAAAATCACAAATAATACTTATTTTCGGATTCATTATCTACTCACATAAACATTTCTCTACACTAGGTAATCAACACCAAACTACAAGAAGCATCAATGGTGAAATTGGTATTGCACATTAAAACTTACCACAATATCACTTTCATTAAAACTTTAGGTCAGAGATCTTGTTCCACTAAACACACGATTTCACAATAGGGATCTTTAATTTGGAAAAAATTGTGCCAGTTTTTCATATGTATATGTATGTAAACTCAACCAGCAAACTGACAGTTGTCCTACTAAATGACGTATCTGCAAATATCTCGTTCGCCTCATTGTTAACCGGGACAGCACCCCACACAGCATGATCTGGTACTTTGTCAATCCGCTAGCAACCTGCCATCCCAAGTTTCATCTGCAAACTATGGTAGATCTGATAAGGCAACCTATAGGGTCGTGCAAGTCGCATGGGTTTGTATGTGTTATTGTCCTAAAAGGAAACAAACTAAAAAATGTTTTTTTCAATAGTTTCGGGCCAAAAAATTGAAAAAGGACTGAGATATTAACTCACGGTACTAATCTGCATCAGAATATGCCTTAACCCGCACACCCCTAAAGATCCCTATTTCCCATATTCGTTGGCTAAATGACTAGTGTGCACTAGACAAACAAGCGAGAATACGCCAATTGTTTAAAAAAAAAACAATTTTAAGCTTAAGCCAAACATGAACCGCCATGTTTGAAAAACACAACAAACAACCAAGTCCATTTCAGCCGCCAGAAAATTTGGCTAAGTTTTGAAATTGCCTTTAAATCGCCTTCACAAATTGCATTTGTTTCTAGGGGCAATTAGCACAGGCGAGTTGAGTCAAACGTCAAACTGTTTAAATCGCCTGACCATGTTCGTCCGCATTTTTTTTGACCGGGATTCCGTAATTACTAGCTAAAATGATTGCAATTAGCTTATATAAGTATTATGATCAAAATCCAACTTTATACTCCCAATGAAACAGCCAAAAATAAAATTTAACAGAAGGTGCTTAACAGCAATAAGATTTTGCTCCAAATCAAATTGAAATAAACCCTTTTTAAAAATGTTAATTTGGGGTTCAGATTGACTTATTTGTAAAGATTTTTAATGAACAATGATAATTCATAGCATTAGCTTTAATAATATGCAAAAAAACGGTTTGTTTACATTTTAGTTTTACGCCCTTCTGAAAAATCGTCCTAAAATTGACCTTTCTATTCCCGTTAAAAAGGAACGGTGCTGAATTATTTCGTGAGGAAAACAAAACATTTTGCACTGC
The DNA here is from genome assembly GCF_030247195.1 of Topomyia yanbarensis. Classification (NCBI taxonomy): domain Eukaryota; kingdom Metazoa; phylum Arthropoda; class Insecta; order Diptera; family Culicidae; genus Topomyia; species Topomyia yanbarensis. Next base: position 133,078,365 of record NC_080670.1, on the reverse strand, counting down.
AAAAACCGGTTGAGGTTAGGTATTTCATGAGGCAAGCAAACCAAAATCCTTTGGCGATACATTCCTATAGTTACTATATTCATAGTTAGGCGGACACAAAAGCCGGAAAAATGGCAGCTCTTATTCCAGGAAGAAAACACTGGCATCCCATGCAAATAGTCAACCCAGTCAAAAACGGCAAGTTGTTGGCTAACGGGGGCTATTTGCCAACTCGGATGCGCTAATTGCCCTTCAACTCGTAGGAATTGCTAGGATCTTTGCACAGTTTATGTCCGAGTTATGCCAGGGTTTTGCTCGGTTCCCGTCAAAATTTGCCAGAAAACGCGAGCAAAACCGAGTTCGCCCTAGCTCAACTAACCCGACAGGATACGCACAGAAATCTGACAGGGCTGCCAAACCAAGACTTACAGAAATCTAGCAAAGCGGTCTCTGCCAGAAAATTTGCTCACTGGGTACCCAGTTACCAAATTTTCTGGCAGAGACCGCTCTGCTAGATTTCTCTCAGTCTTGGTTTCGCAGCCCTGTCAGATTTCTGCGCGTATCCTGCCGGGTTAGTTGAGCTAGGGCGAACTCGGTTTCGCTCGCGTTTTCTGGCAAATTTTGACAGGAACCGAGCAAAACCCTGGCATAACTTGGGCATAAACTGTGCAAAGATCCTGGCCAATCCTACCTGGTAGAATTTAGCACGAATCGAGCAAAACATCTGACAAAGATGTGGCAGGAATCTGCAGAGATCTTGGCCTTCTTCTGACTAGATTCTGGATAAAAGTGAGCAGCATCGGTTGGTTTAACCGCTTCTGTCAGAAACGGTTGTTGCATTTTAGCGAATTCGTTGCCAGAATTCTCGCACAAATGCTCGCAGAAACTCTGCCAGCATCAATTTCGCTTTGCTCAACTTTTGCTAACTTTCTGCTTGCCACGCTGACCGGGTACGAATCACCCGCGTTCACTAGCATGCAGGGATACCAGGCATATTTTTCAAATGTCTTCACATTTCATGAAAAAATGTCTTCAATTGTCTTCACCGACCACGATTCTGAATCGGTTTTAGATTTTGAGCCAGAATTCTGCCAGAAATCGGCCAGACAACCAAAACAAATTTGTCTTCTAAACCCGTCTTCATAGCCTTTCAAATGTCTTCAAAAGGAAGACATATCTTCACATCTGGCATCGCTGCTAGCATGTGTCCTGATTAGAAAAACTCTAGTAAGAGAACTGCGGAGAGAAAAACAGCATTTTTGGCAACGTATACCCCGGCATTGTATGGCAACACGTCCAATGTTATAAGGATAGGCAATGTTCGATTGGATTCGTTTTTTGACAGCTAAACGCGAATCCAATCGATCCAAAATGGAGTCTCCGCAGTTCTCTTTCTAGAGTTTTTCTAGTCCTGATGAAGGTACCCACCCACTGAGACGTCCAAAAAATTGTTTCAAAATCGTTCAACACGGGTCCAACGATGGACGTTTGTTGAACAGTTATTTGGACGTTGTCCAAATTGGTCCAACGAACGTCCTTCATTGGACGATTTTGAAACCAACCGTTCTTAGAGGGCAGTTAAACTCATTCCGGAATCGGTTCGGATTTCTGAATGGACCCACTGAGACGTCCAAAAAATTGTTTCAAAATCGTTCAACACGGGTCCAATGATGGACGTTCGTTGAACGGTTTTTTGGACGTTGTCCAAATTGGTCCAACGAACGTCCTTCATTGGACGATTTTGAAACCAACCGTTCTTAGAGGGGACCCTCTAAGAACGGTTGGTTTCAAAAACGTCCAATGAAGGACGTTCGTTGGACCAATTTGGACAATGCCAAATAACCGTTCAACAAACGTCCATCGTTGGCCCCGTGTTGAACGATTTTGAAACAATTTTTTGGACGTCTCAGTGGGGAGTCATTATGGATTCCAAATTAAATGCAACAACCGATTCCGACTCAATCGGTTTCAGAATCGGTTGTTGCATTTGATTTGGAATCCATACTGACTCCATTCAGGATTCCGAACCAAATTCCGAATGGTTTTACCGGGTAGACGTGTTTATCTTTACCGTGACAACCGGTGTGCGGTTGTCACGGTAAAGATAGGCACATCTACCTTTATCATTTAGTCGATTTATATAGTCAAAACAAAATGAAATTCAAAAATTTTGAATACTTTATGCAGTATTGAGTTTGGATCACTGATTCATGCAATCTATGATGCAAAAAACGCAATAGCTTTTAAGTGCATATTAAAACCAAATCTCAAAATATTTGCTGTTGATTTTCTTTGAATGGTGTCACTGCATCGCCCTTTTCAAGAAAAAGTGTTGAATTGGCGAATTCAAATTATTTTATTAGGAAACTTGCACTGATCATGATGCCAACATTGCGAAATGAGCCCTGTGGTAATGAAAACAGTATCCCATTAGTCAAATTCGAAGACGTCAAATTGGCTCTACGCTGGCTCCAGAAATCGCTTACTAGTTGTCTTGTCTTCTAAGTGAGCAAATTTTCTGGCAGAGACCGCTCTGGTAAATTTTAGAGCACTCTAGTTAGAACTGGTAACTGGCGGTAAACTACTCGGACACTTTTTCTTCAGAAGATTTCACGAAGTTTCAGGTCGTGTCGTTGGTTAGAGCACAGAGAACAGACGTCCATCTTCAGCATTCAACTTGTGTAAAATCTCTAACGGTTTCGAAGGTAGTTTGGATATCTAAACCAGGTGCGCTACTGTCGTCATGTTTTTTTGTGGCTGAGTGCGACAGAATTGACAGCGGTTCTTCCTCTACCCACCCTGTAAGAACGGTTGGTTTCAAAATCGTCCAATGAAGGACGTTCGTTGGACCAATTTGGACAACGTCCAAATAACCGTTCAACGAACGTCCATCGTTGGACCCGTGTTGAACGATTTTGAAACAATTTTTTGGACGTCTCAGTGGGCAGTCAAACTAGTCCTGAACCGATTCGAATTTCCAGCATGAATTCCAGCTCAAATGCGTCAACCGATCGAGTCGGAATCGGTTGTTTTCTTTGAGCTAGATTCCATGCTGAATCCATCCAGGATTTCGAACCGGTTCCGGAATCGATTTGACGAATAGTTGGGATAGGTTGGTGTGGCGGCGCTAGTGTATTTCGTATATTAGTTCAAATGTTTACACATGTTTTTTAAATATTTTTGATCGATCGTGGATGTCTGTTCTCTGTGGTTAGAGTGTGGCCAAGAGGCGATGATGTATCCCTAAGAGAAGAGAAGCCAATCGCGTAGCCAATTTGATCCAGTCCTAACCTCAATATTGAACCAGCTTCTGATTGGTCGTTTTGCCAGTCATGAGCATTCATTATATTTACAATCGGAATGGAAAACAGTGCTGCTGAATCTATTCTGGCTATTTTTCATACACATAGGCATTTCATGCAAATTGAATAAATACCCTGAATGACGATATAACTACGTGTATTGTTAAGAGAGACACGAATAAACATAAAATTCAATTTTTAAATGCAGCTAGTACTGTGAATGCTTGACAGAGGGTCGATATTTGAGGTACAATTATTTTCAGCAATTGTGAAAAACATGCGAATGGAATCTGGCAACGATGGATGCTTGTTCCCGGCCAAACCATTCGGAATCCTGAATATAGTCATTATGGATTCCAAATCAAATGCAACAACCGATTCTGAGTCGGAATCGGTTGTTGCATTTGATTTGGAATCCATAATGACTATCCATTCAGAAATCCGAACCGGTTCCGGAATGTGTTTAAGGTGAAGCTATGCCAAAATCACAACAAAGATTCGGTTATGTTCGGGTTACGTTTAACATCTGTGTGCGACTAGAACGTACTACACCGATAGGAGTTGGCACGCACACGAGCGTATCGTTCAGCAATCAGCTGACTGATTTTTGTACCACGTGTTTCATTGGTTTTGAAAAATGAAAAGGTACCAATTTCCCACACTAATCGAAATTCCGTGAAGAGAATCTATTCATCTGCATGTGCTAACATGCTTACATACAGTGATACAATTTCTAAGCAATCTGAGATAAGACATTTGAGTTAAAAACGATTTTGTCTTGCGCGCCAATGCAATGTTTTGATTTTGACGATGAAATAAAAAGAAGAAGCAGAAACGTCGGCAGCAATTTTAGCTGCCACCTTGTGACTCTATTCAGCATGTCCTTAACTGGGTTATCTTTGGAATTACGACGAGGCCTGGTAGATAAAATTAAGAAGAGCAAGAAGCCTGTTGTCGCCTCTTCTCTTAGAGTAAAGTGCAGCCGGAAATGAACTGAAGTTCTGGCTGGTTCCAGTTCGTACACAAAAAACTTGCATTACCTAGCAGTAGTTAATTTTAAATTTGTGCATCCCACTTCCTCCAACGAAAAACGAAAGAGAGAGTCCAAATTTACCCAAAAATAATGAGATATTCCCCAAAACCGACTAAACTTCATCCCATTAATTTTGAGTAAAAAAAAAGATGGGTGGGTAATGTCAGAGACCGGAGTGAAGTAGAATACACTTTAGACCGGTAAATTCTGCTCTGGAATAAGCAATTTCTATGCGATTTTGTCGACTTTAGCACATTCATAGTTTATTTGGAGTATTTTTGGAATTATCAAGTTGACAATTTGCAACATTCTTTGAAAATATTGTTGAACTTTTATGAATGAAGGCACGCAAACGAGCGTTTGACTGTCGTCCTGCTACCAGCATCAGAGAAGTAGCAGATCAGCATTTTTCGCTACATGACCTGTACCAAACAAACCGCTCGTAAGTCCACCGGAGGAAAGGCTTCCCGCAAGCAGCTGGCAACAGCCTCCTGGCAACCCTATACCATCATATGGAGTTTGACAGCGACCGACATATATGGGGTGTTATAGCTATAAAGCCCCAAACAAAGAATTATGTTCGGCACTATGCTCGATATTCAAGCATTCCACACGACGTTTTGCATCTTGTGGGATGATTTAATATCATATCATTCAGCAAATCGACATTTTGAAACTAAATACAGCTTCTAATCATTCGGTTCAAAATCAATGTTTTGCCTTTCATGGCAGTGATTCTGGTTGTACAGAGACGTCGTGCTTGACAGGGGGCTGGTTGGCAACGAAGGCCGTGTAAAAGTGCCCCAGTCACGGTTGGCGTTAAGAAGCCTCTTCGCTACCGAACAGTAACTGTCGCCCTGCGAAAAATTCACAGCTATCAGAAATCGAGCGGGCCTAAATTGTGACCCAAAATAAACCACAAACCAACAAGTTCTTTTCAGGACCAGCCAATTATAAAGTATTATTATTATAAATGAAATTTTTCGTTGCCTTACAACCTCCCTCCCTCTTTCCACCCGGCTTGAATAACTATCTATCTTGGTGATGCTGTGCGGCGGGGGCGTTAGTTTTTATTATAATGGAAAATTTAGGTTTGCGCGTTTTTCCCAAAAGTTTTTTAGCTGTGCTGTTTTCAAGGAAGTTGTGGTTGAATCTAGGGGCAGATCACTCTAAGAATGTATAACAAATTTGCATCAAATTAGAAAAAATGCATTTAATTTCCATTTTTGCATCAGCTTTGCACTCCCTTGCAGAAAAGTTTGTTTAACAAACGTCCTACGCTGATCCACTTTGTTCGACGTTTTGTTAAATGTAGGGCTAGTTTTTCTGTAGGGTTTTGACGTCTTACACGCAACGCAAACAACATTGCACGCAACGCAAAATACATTATGAATTTCTATTTTGATGGAAATAAATGCATTTAATTTCGCTGATTTTTGAAAATGCATCACAAGTGATCTGCCCCTAGGGTTGAATTCAAAATAAAAGAGTTTATTTCTATTGTCAGAGATGGACCTTCCAACGAAAACTAGTCTGGCTTGCTTGGAATCGAATTGTATGGACCAACCAATGCTTTCACAAAATGCGTTATTTTCAGTAATTGTACATTCTACACAACTAGTCACAACTATTTCCAATCAGCGCAAAAATCGAAGGTTTTCATTCAGTACAATAGCAGATTTTCACTTTTAGAAAAACAGGCAACATTCTGGCCGAAAATTTTGAAACGGAGCACCTATATCGAAACGTTCGATTTTTGTAAATTGAATCATTACACTAACCTGTCTACAAATCACACAAATAACTTTTTTATTTTGTGCCATTCTACGTGAAAGCGACGATATTGTTCACAAGTGGCTCACTTACCATCCAACGCTCTTGAAAAGCCACTTTCTGATGCTTGTAATAACAAAACTTCAATTCGATTCTTTGATGGCCCTGAAAAGGGCCTTTTGTTTGGACAGCGTTCGGAATTTACTTGTAGCTGGTGTATATGGTAACAGTTTTGGTGCCATCTGAGATGGCGTGCTTGGCCAACTCTTCTGACAGCAGCAAACGGACGGCGGTTTGAATTTCGCGGAAGATGCTGCGAACGAACTGCTGCATGCTGATGCTGCAAACAAACTGAGCGTGAGCAACAGCATGCTGAGTTTTTATACCTGACTACAGCACAATGTATGCTCGTCCTTTTTTGTGTTGTCCTCAATATGTGTTCTTCGTAGCTCCACCTCTTCGTTGGTCGACCACATATTTTAGATAAAGAACAAAATTGAAATTGTGTTTCCAATACGGAGATTATCGAACACTCAGGGTAAAAAGAGTAATGTAATACGGCACCTTGGTAAAATGTTTGAGAATTGAAACCTTTTTTGAATGCACCTAGTAAACACGAAACTGTAAACAAACACACAAATGATAACTTTTTATTTTGTGTCATTCTACGTGAAATCTACGATATTGTTCACAAGTAGCTCACTTGACATCGAACGCTCTTGGCAAGCTACTGTCGGATGCTTGTAATAACAAAATTTCAATTCGATTCTTATAAATGAAATAAATGAAATTTTCGTTTTCCATTGCCTTACAACCTCTTTCCTCCCGGCTTGAATTACTATCAATCTTGGTGATGCTGTGCGGCGGGGCACAGGCAGTTTCCATTATAGTGGAAAATTTAGGTTTGCGCTTTTTTCCCAAGTTTTTTAGATGTGCTGTTTTCAAGGAAGTTGTAGTTGAATTCAAAATAAAATAATTTACTTCTATTGTCAGAGGTGGACCTTCCAACGAAAAGTAGTCTGGCTCGCTTGGGCCAACCACTGCTTTCACAAAATCTGTTATTTTCTGTAATTGTACATTCTACAGAATTAGTCACAACTATTTCCAATCAGTGCAAAAATCGAAGGTTTTCATTCAATACAACTGCAGATTTTGACGTTTGAAAAAACAGGCAGCATTCTGGCTGAAAATTTTGAAACGGAGCACCTATATCGAAACGTTAGAAAACGTTCGATTTTTGTAAATTGAATCATTACACTAAACTGTCTATAAATCACAAATAACTTTTGATTTTGTGCCATTCTACGTGAAAGTGACGGTATTGTTCACAAGTGGCTCACTTACTATCCAACGCTCTTGGCAAGCCACTTTCTGATGCTTGTAATAACAAAACTTCAATTTCATTCTTTGTCGATAAATTGATGGCCCTGAAAAGGGCCTTTTGTTTGGACAGTGTTCGGAATTTACTTGGAGCTGGTGTATATGGTAACAGTTTTGGTGCCATCTGAGACGGCGTGCTTGGCCAACTCTTCTGACAGCAGCAAACGGACGGCGGTTTGAATTTTGCGGGAGATGCTGCAAACGAACTGCTGAATGCTGATGCTGGAAACGAACTGAACGTCAGCAACAGCATGCTGAGTTTTTATACCTGACTACAGCACAATGTAAGCTCGTCCTTTTTGTGTTGTCCTCAATATGTGTTCTTCGTAGCTCCACCTCTTCGTTGGTCGACCACATATTTTTGATAAAGAACAAAATTGAAATTGTGTTTCCAATACGGAGATTATCGAACACTCAGGGTAAAGAGAGTAATGTAATACGGCACCTTGGTAAAATGTTTGAGAATTGAAACCTTTTTTGAGACCGCCTAGTAAAAATGTTTTCCACTTCAATCCATATTTGCAATTTGCATACTGAAATAAATCATAATTTAGGGTTTAACCCAAATTGCTCTCCAGGAAGAAACAGTCCATGAAACAGAAAATGCAAACTTATTCTTTGAAATGATTTTGGTGGCCCTGAAAAGGGCCTTTTTTATAATGATACAAGCGAGTTCTACCTTTTCAACTTCCAAATCCATACAAAGTGCGTCCCTGCCGCTTCAGAGTATAGACGACATTCATTGCGGTTTTGCGCTTCAGTGTAAGTCACGGCATCTCGGATGATATTTTCCTGTACACCATCAGCATTTGTAGATTAAATCGGAGATGCATTTTACACCACCACGACGAACCGAATGGCGGATTTGGTGATTCCCTGGATTTTATCACGAAGAACCTTGCGATGACGCTTGGTACGGGAACGCAAACATGATACTGCTCATTGTACCGTCCGGACGAGCATGTTGCTCGTGTGGTAAGCGAGCACCCACTGATACAAAACAAGCTCGCGTGACCTGTATATATAACATTCCCGCATGCAATGAAACGCTTACATGCTCCTTTTTGACGGCTCTGCGTGGGATATGCTGGCAAATTGCGCATTTTCCTCGCTGTTTCCGAAGGATTTTCTGAAAATCCTTGTTTTGGTTTATTTATAGTAGTCGCAGTAATTCCGAAATTTAATACGAAATACGTGCACAAATTTCCGATCAGATAGTGCAAAAATATTGCGATTTCGTCCAGTAGAACGGAAGATATTCGCATTTCAAACCTGGGAAAATTTCTCAACTGAAATTTTTGAAACGGGACCCCATATTGAAACCACAGAGAACAGACATCCATGATCGAACAAAAATATTTAAAAAACGTGTGTAAACATTTGAATTAATATACGATAAACACTAGCGCCGCCACACCGACCTATCCCAACTATCTGTCAAATCCATTCCGGAACCGGTTCGAAATCTTGGCTGGATTCAGTATGGAATCTTGCTCAAAGAAAACAACCGATTCCGACTCAATCGGTTGATGCATTTGAGCTCTAATTCATGCTGGAAGTCCGAACCGATTCCAGACTAGTTTGACTGGGTAGAGGAATAACCGCTGTCAATTCTGCCCACTGAGAAGTCCAAAAAATTAGGTAATACTTTCATGGAAATATTTAAGAGATGGCACTGCTTCAGTGGTGGTTATAGTGAATTTAAATGTATGGGAAAGATATTAAAACTTGGGATTTTGGAGAAACTATAATATTGTGGTTGTAAAACGAATACACATTTGATGCAGAAAAAATATGGGAACAGTTTGTAGAAGTTTATTTAGATACTTACTTGAAAATGTTCATATAAAATCTAAAAAAACTGTTTGCGCCCATACATTTTACTCATTGGTTTCCACCAAGAAAAGTTGAAACTCTTTCTCTCACAACTCTCTGTTTCACTCGTTTTGACAGCAGATTCCCTGCTCATCGCAATCGGAATGTTTTCTTTTAGAATTTAAGCGCAAATGTAACAACCGATTCGAAAACCGATTCATTCAGGATGGGTTGTTGCCTTCGGTTGGAATTCCATCATAAATCAGCCCATATTCCAAATCTCATTCCGAATGTAATTTACTGGGATGCGGATATTTTATGGTACGGACATCTATGTGTCGTCATAAAGAAGTTCTAGTTTCATGTATATTGCCGCAAGATGTTTAAAATATGGAAAAGCGCACCCTATTGGCGATTCTACGTTGAAACCGCTCACAGATAGCGCTGGAAGCAAAGTGTTGCTGATTTGATTCTGTTCTGTCATAGTGCATATATTTTCTGTAAACATTGGTAAAAAAATAACTTTTAAACACCAAATCACCGATCAATTTGTTGATAATTGTTTATGAAAATGATGGAAAACCATCATTTTATAAGATGATGAGTAAACACCTTGCGAAAAGGTTGTAAAACATAGTGGTTTCTAATATTATTCGCAGAGCTATATGTGTGCTGTTCCAAAATGTAATTTGTTGAGCATCGTAGGTGCCGCAACATCATTTCCAGTTCCTCCTAAGTTAAGCTAAACCTTCATGAGATGGTGTAAATTCATTCAACTCTCCGGATCACGCGAGGAAAGAATATATCTGGTTAATAGGAAAGTGTCAGCTTTGTATCATATACAGCCGATCCTTCTCTCTGATAGTCTTCACTGAATCTCCTACGTAGTCCAAAATATGAAGGAGTTTGACATTGGTACTGATTGGGTCTCGGTTTCAAGTTGGAACTTTATTTATGGAACGATTTTTGATAACCACAATAATACCCCGAATACATTTCGAAGAAATGTATGAGCCAAATAGTTGCAAATGGCTGTAATTTCAGAATAATTGCAAATAAAACTAAATTTCTTACTCGTTTCATTCATATTTTGGCAGTGGTAAGCTTTTTCCGAGAAGAAAATGAAGTTTTTGTTGTGGGTGAAAAAAAGCAAACTGTATCAGTTTACCAGTTCATGAGCTGAATCATAGGTGTCGCATGACTAATTTTGGTTTTGCCGCAAATCGCCAATCATATAACATAAGCAGAAACGACATAAACTACTCAATTGTTTCAAAATCGTTCAACACGGGTCCAACGGTGGACGTTCGTTGAACGGTTATTTGGACGACGTTTAAATTGGTCAAACGAACGTCCTTCGGTGGACGATTTTGAAACCAACCGTTCTTAGAGGGTGTCGAACTCAGCCACAAAAAACATGACGACAGTAGCGCACCTGGTTTGGATATCCCAACTACCTTCGAACCATTAGAGATTTTACACAAGTTGAATGCTGAAGATAGACGTCTGTTCTCTGTGTTGAAACGTTAGAAGTATTCTATCACTCAAAAAATAAATCACTTTGATTTCATGTGATTATTCACATAAATCCAAATGTTTTCATTTTCGACATAGATTACGTGATTCATATAAATCACATCTAACAACTATGTAGCGGCTATATGAATAGCATATATGTTTTAAATGACGTCAATCTTTGATAATCTAGCTTATGTGAATTTCATGTACGAAAAAATCAACAGTGAACCGACAACTTGCTGGGTTGGTGTTGTGTTCTTCGAAAGGTTTGTATTGTTGAATTTATTTGCATGATAGATATATCTGATATTCCATTTACTTTAATTTCAGGGATCCATTGGACGAATGGCCAAATTCTCGCTCCAAAGTTACGGATTAATTACTTTTTAGTGCGGTATGTGCCATGGAATGTGTTTAACACAGAGAACAGACGTCCATCTTCAGCATTCAACTTGTGTAAAATCTCTAACGGTTTCGAAGGTAGTTTGGATATCTAAACCAGGTGCGCTACTGTCGTCATGTTTTTTTGTGGCTGAGTGCGACAGAATTGACAGCGGTTCTTCCTCTACCCAGTCAAACTAGTCCTGAACCGATTCGGATTTCCAGCATGAATTCCAGCTCAAATGCGTCAACCGATAGAGTCGGAATCGGTTGTTTTCTTTGAGCTAGATTCCATGCTGAATCCATCCAGGATTTCGAACCGGTTCCGGAATCGATTTGACGGATAGTTGGGATAGGTTGGTGTGGCGGCGCTAGTGTTTTTCGTATATTAGTTCAAATGTTTACACATGTTTTTTAAATATTTTTGATCGATCATGGATGTCTGTTCTCTGTGTGTTTAAGTTCTAGTTTAAATGCATGCCTTATAATAAATTGTAATCAAAGAAATACATATAAACATCTTAGTGTTTGAAAATTAAAAATACTTTTATTGTTATATATTAATACCATGCAAATTAAACTATCTGTTTCAAAGATAAAATTTATCTGGCTCATCAAATAGAAGTTACATGTTTTCTGTATGCTGCGCAACGGAGATTCACGTAATATTTACTAAAACACAAACATGCATAATATGTTTGACTTCATGTAATTAATACGTGAATTTCCTTTCCCAGGTATATGAAAAACACGTAACTTTGACTTGGTAAGCTAGATAAATATTATTTGATGAGCCAGATACTTATCTATCGGTCTATCCTATAAAATGTACGTGAAAAGTTTGGTGGATGAGATTCACATATCTTTTCATGTAAAAGCAACGTGATTTATTTTTTGATTGTGCTTCAAAAAAATCATTCCCTCTCCCTCGTTTTCCGGCAGTGAAATAAGGACAGTAAATTAAAATTACCTACTGGTACACAGCATGGAATCTAGCTCAAAGAAAACAACCGATTCCGACTCTATCGGTTGACGCATTTGAGCTGGAATTCATGCTGGAAATCCGAATCGGTTCAGGACTAGTTTGACTGGGTAGAGGAAGAACCGCTGTCAATTCTGTCGCACTCAGCCACAAAAAAACATGACGACAGTAGCGAACCTGGTTTAGATATCCAAACTACCTTCGAAACCGTTAGAGATTTTACACAAGTTGAATGCTGAAGATGGACGTCTGTTCTCTGTGTTAAACACATTCCATGGCACATACCGCACTAAAAAGTAATTAATCCGTAACTTTGGAGCGAGAATTTGGCCATTCGTCCAATGGATCCCTGAAATTAAAGTAAATGGAATATCAGATATATCTATCATGCAAATAAATTCAACAATACAAACCTTTCGAAGAACACAACACCAACCCAGCAAGTTGTCGGTTCACTGTTGATTTTTTCGTACATGAAATTCACATAAGCTAGATTATCAAAGGTTGACGTCATTTAAAACATATCTCGACAAACATATGATTACGGCCTAAAATCCAACTGTCACAATCCACTTTGAATGGAAATTCCGGACAAACTGTTACACGCCAATCACAGATGTTGGTAGTAAACGAAAGAGAAAAGTTTTCTCTTTCATAAACTGTTGTGAACTGTATTCGACTAGTAACGGTTTGTCCGGAATTTCCATTCAAAGTGGATTGTGACAGTTGGCTTTTAGGCCGTAATCATATGTTTGTCGAGATATATGCTATTCATATAGCCGCTACATAGTTGTTAGATGTGATTTATATGAATCACGTAATCTATGTCGAAAATGAAAACATTTGGATTTATGCGAAGACTCCATATCAAGAAGACTGGCAACTCTGTCCAGAATCCGGAGACAGTAACAGCAACGCCACTTGCGGGTAAAGGTGGTACTTTCCATAGTGATGCACACACACATATACATTTTTACATAAAGCTTCCTCCCTTCTTCCAATAGAGGCGATGTAACCTCTGTCGCTTCTCGTTTGTATGGGGGAAGGAAAGAGATATCAGTCTTCTTGATATGGAGTCTTCGATTTATGTGAATAATCACATGAAATCAAAGTGATTTATTTTTTGAGTGTAGGTAATGGATTTTAAGTGTGTATTCCGGCTCCAGTGACACAACCGATTCTAACTATAATCGGCTGTGTCACTGGAACCGGAATACGAACTGAAAGCAGCCAGAATTCCGGTTCATTTTCGGCTGAGCTTAACAGGGATGTGTGTATCGATGGGGACTTTGACGATCAATGTCGTATATACAGGTCTGGCAAAGATGGCACTTTGGTATTCGTAAGATGAATCGTACATGAGTGGTGTGAGTGATCACAGTATAAATCGACTTGCTTTCGTCATAGCGGTCGTTCAGCTCCCATTGAATCGTGTGACCGCTATGACGTCGACCCGTTGTGCTTCTGGATTGTTTACATATTTTTGGTTGCCAACACTCAATGTCGTATATACAGGTCTGGCAAAGATGGCACTTTGGTATTCGTAAGATGAATCGTACATGAGTGGTGTGAGTGATCACAGTATAAATCGACTTGCTTTCGTCATAGCGGTCGTTCAGCTCCCATTGAATCGTGTGACCGCTATGACGTCGACCCGTTGTGCTTCTGGATTGTTTACATATTTTTGGTTGCCAACACTAGCAAACCATGTGTTCTGCCACACCTATATATACCGCATTGGCCAACACTAGCAAACCATGTGTTCTGCCACACCTATATATACCTCATTGTTTGACGATGGCATTTCTGTGTCAAAATAAAAAAGAAAATCTAGGATGAAAATAATATTATTATAGTCTTAGAGGAGATACAGAAGCAAAGTGTAGTTTTGGAAAATTTAATGTTGTGAACCATTAAAATAAGGATTGCATTTAGTAATCGCAGTAATACAGTTTATGTGATCAAATTACATAAACCAATAAGTCAAATTGTGCATTTCTTTCGCAGTGAAGACGTATTTTTAAGGTTTTGCTTGAATAAAAACAAAGAAAATATAAACAGAAAAATGGAGGACAGCCAGAATATGGATGATATTGAACAAAATTTTTTAACACAATTTAGTTGTAAGATTTATTCTAATAACTTATAACAATATTGGTAACACTTGACCATTTCAGCTATGGTTACGACTGATAAAGATGACCTTATCAAACAGTTTCAAACAATTGGCGAAAATTTGAATTATTCCACTGCGACATTTTTCTTGGATATGAGTAATTGGTAAGAAATTTCCCGATCAAGAACTGCAAATACAAATTGCAGCAGTTTCAAAGTATTGGATAGGCAATGACAAAGAATGCTATGACGGTTTCGGCGTGTTCACTCTAAAAGCGAGAACATTTGAACAAACTAATATTACAAATTCTATCATTTGAAAAACTAATCAGATGTGATTTTTTGTTCCAGGAATCTTCAGACGGCAGTAGGATGTTATTTTGATTTCATGGCATTTTCAAGGCTACCTTCAATGAGACTCATCAATGACCTCACCATTGGAAAGGATGAGAATATCACTCCTAGTACACCGTGAGTATTACATGAATCTACTGTGTGCACAAATGCCAGAGTTGCGTTTGCTGGTAATTGAAAAGTCTGCTCATTTTCATTCAGAATACTTAAAATTCATTGCTTATTTATGTGCTTCGGGAAAATACAACATAATACCGCTGCTAGTGCAAAGAAAACAAAAACATTTTGATGTGATGTGATTTTAAGCCACCATCAGCTCAAGGTTTTTCCAATAGATGCGGGTAGACTTACGGTAGCCTCGAAATAGTTTATCGTGAAACCTTTGCATTATAGCTGTTAACGAAAGGGAATGAAAAAGTTTGAGTGTGTCCGTAAGCAGAAGTACTTACACGCACCCCGCTGGTAATGAGAGTCCCTTCCAGCAATAATACTCCAGTCAAAAGATAAATTTCGCTATACCTGCTTTACCCACCTGATGGTTTGTTTTGAGAAGGGTGCGTCAAACTCATATCAGCTCTTATAAAGAAAACAAGTTTTCTTCAAGTGACAGGCTGGCTACCCACGTTCCTTCGTCCAGTCCTCAATTTATCTGATACCCTGGTGCTCCCAGCCCCTCCCAGTTTTCAATGGTATAAAAAACAAAAACATTTTCTGTTATAAACGCTGTTGCGATTCCTCCACCGAATCCAACAATTCGATCAAAGCGATGATTAACAAAATTTGTGTTACTTTTCAATTTCATATTTGGCTTAAAGGAAGTTTCGGTCACAACGGCAATTGTGTACCCGAAGTTCAAACATTCGCTTTTGCTCGTTTTTAGTGAACTGGCATTCCCATTTAATTTTATTCGCTCCTAATGTTGTTAACTCTAACCAAAACTACCTTTCCTTGTTCTGATGTACAGTGTAAACTAACAGATTTTCGTACGCAATAAAACTAGAAATTACAAATTTAATAAATTTAAATGATTATTTTAAATCATTAAATTCAAAATTCATTACGATTTTGTTAGCAAATTGCCATACCGCAATGCTACTCCATTGCACAGTAGTTTAAGGGGTGGGGGTGTAAAGGTTTCAGCGTGAAAAAAAACACTGCGAATTTTTTTAGAACTTTGCGTGAAGCAAATTTATCAAAATTTTTGTATCATTTCAATAACATGCCGTTTAATTTTTTTTATGCAAAAATATCGACAAACGACTCGATGACGAAGCTTTTTATAGAATGTAATCATAAAAAGGTGGAATTTTTCGAGAAAAATAGTAATTTTTATTTAAAATGACTAAAAACCCCTTAATTCCGTAGGCTTGGCGGTGGACTCCAGCAAATTTTTATGCTTAGGGATTTGTAGTTTGGAGACATTGGATTCTGTTGGTCCCTAGAATCTAATAGCAACACGGCGCGTGCTTCAGTTGGTGCTTCAGTAGATCCAGACCGATGCAGTATCCTATGGTTGATGGTTCATTACATATAATCTAAACTAAATATCATTCAATTTGCACAATGCATTGAAACTTAAGGCAATCAGCCAAAGTACTCGGATCATACCAATTTAAACCCAAATCTAAAGTAAACATCATTCAATTCCACAATGCATTGAATTTAAAATTTAAGTGAACTATCCAAAGTATTGGGATCATATCAAGTCAAATGTTCAAAATGTGCCTAGTAATTTTGAAGAACCAATATCCACGCGAACCAAACCGTCAAAGTGGCTATGTTCCCAAATATAAGCAACTTAGAATACGTCCCTCCCGTTCTTTTCTTCTACTTCATTTGTCTGTTTTTGTTTTTCTTCTATTAGTTTGCTTTTCCACTACTCATGTAAACCAAAAAAATCAGTCTATTTATACGCTTCTACTTAATGTCTTCATTTTTTTTCTTTTAATTCGGCATGTTCTTTTTCTTTTTATCACTATATCCTAATTTAGTTTCATTATAACACTCACTAACACAATCAATTGCATATTCTCTCATATACACTCATAATATCTCATTAAAAACGTGCAAACGCCGCTAGCCTTCGCGATAACACAAACTGGGTCACAAACGCGAACATGCAATTGTAATCATCCACATATACTCGCGATCTCACCAAAAACCCACCGCTCTCGCGATCATGAGTCGGTCACGTTAGGATGCCCCTGCCCTCGTTCTTAACAGCCTAGATTCATGTCTTCAGTTGGACCAATAAAAAATGAGGCTCATATTCATTAGACAACACATTCCATGGAAACGTGAAAGGGAACTCTAGTGTTATTATCTTCTAGTACCTGAACCATACACTAAAAACCAAGCAACAAACTCACGGTCCGCGCGATCATTCAAGAACACACGCATATAGCCACACAGTTACAAAATCGAATTTATACACGCGAAATCACATACGTTCTGGCATACGCGACAAACACGTAAACATACAAGCGCTTGAGCTTTTCCACGCGCATCTACGGTTGCGGTCTCACAAACTTGATAAAACCACGAGATAAAATGAACTTTTTAATACTTATAAATTGGCATCACATAATCACAAAATACATACATTGGCTATCAAACCTTATGGTGAAACATATTGTATTTATTTCTGAACAGCCAACAGTAGTACTATTCAATGCACCTTTTCATCACACTCTG
Source organism: Topomyia yanbarensis (assembly GCF_030247195.1). Taxonomy (NCBI): domain Eukaryota; kingdom Metazoa; phylum Arthropoda; class Insecta; order Diptera; family Culicidae; genus Topomyia; species Topomyia yanbarensis. The sequence goes on along the minus strand of NC_080670.1, from coordinate 133,061,039 downwards.
CAGCGCAATTATTCGTCAAGTATACATCAATCCATTAACCCTACCCCAATCCACACCCTGTTCCTCTCCCATGGCGTTTTGGTGGTCCGCATAGGCTGTTCTGCCATTAACCCTCCTATCACCGGCCTTGGACTGACTTGCGCTCTCAGTGCCCCACCAAATGCTGCAAAATAAAAATGAAAAATGAAAATGAAAATGATTAAAAAACCCTTAATTGAAAATTTATCTCAAAAGATCAACGTAGGGGTTAGGTTTTTTTTACATAGAATGTGTATGCAAAGTTTGAAAGAAATAAGTAGTTTTGAAATGGCAGCTAACACCGCAAATCATGTTTTTCCAGAGACGTTCTACAAAAAGCTTTGTCACCGAGTCGTTTGTTGATATTTTTGCATAGAAAAATAACAGCATGTTATTGAAATGATATACTATAATGTACAAAATTTTTAATCAATTTGCTTTACGCAAAGTTCTAAATCAATTCGAAAAAAGTGTTTTTTGTTTCACGCTGAAACCCTTACCCCCTCCTTAAAACGCGATAAACGTGATCGTTTTGAATAACTTCGAAATGGTTAGTTAAAACGATATGCTTCGAAAGAATTTATGACAATGGTACGCCTTATTAAGTCTTATTAAGTCAAAAGTTTGACTTCGCTTCATTGCTTCGGGACTCGATTCAGCTGTGCTCCAAGAGGATATTTATCTATATATATCTATAAAAGTCAAAGTTTGTACGTATATAATTTATAGACTCCCAAACGGCTGAACCGATTTCCGTAAAAATTTATACACATTAGGCATTTGTTATGGAGCGTATTTGTGTGCTATTGGTTGGGGATTATCTGCCCGCCAGATGGCGCTACGGAACGAATTGTGTTTTCCTCCTATTTCGTTGAAAATCGGGCGCTCGGCAACTCTAATGCGCTGCGTATATACCCTTCAAGCGTGTGTCATCGAGTGCGTGGAATCTATCCGTGACCTGGGAGTGTTATTTGACAGAAAACTTCGCTTCGTTGACCACAGCGACAACGGCTAAAGCTTTTGAAACATTGGGTTTTTTGAAACTGCTGCTTCGAGCATTTCTACACTCTGAAATCTATGTACTGCGTACTGGTCCGTAGCATTTTGGAGCACGCTGTACAAGTATGGGCGCCGTACAACGCCGTGCAAAGCAATCGATTGGAGCGTGTTCAAAGAAGCTTTGTACGGTTTGCTTTAAGAAAACTGCCGTGGAACGATCCTATCCGTCTGCCACCGTATAATAATAGATGTATGTTGCTAGATTTGCCAACGCTGGCGTCACGTTGTACCTTCTTGCAAAGAATGTTCATTTTTGATATGTTGTCGAGCAATATTGACTGTCCCGATATTCTTTCAAGGATTAATTTGTTTGTTCCTCCTCGTGTTATAACAAACCGACCGCTTTTATGGATTCCTAGGCACCGTACAGCATACGGCCAGAGTAATCCGGTAGATAGATGTTGCCGCAAATTTAACCCTAGAACGTTGCACTGGGGTAAAAATGTACCCCACGCCTTCTTTGGAGCCGTGTGAAAACGAGAATTCGGCATTTACCGACCTGGGACCCTAACCATAATTCAATTTAGAGTTCCTAGTAAGAGTAGGAAAAGGTGGTATAGCCAGTTTGCTTATAGCCTTTGTTGAAGCAGGTGTCCAAGTTGGCGTGGGGTGCATTTGTACCCCAGTGTACGGTTGCCGTTAGTGTTTCGTCAGGTTTCGTGGAAATGTGATTCGTGACAATACCAGTTTAAATACTTGTTGTTTTACTACGTAAGTAACACATAGTATTATATAATCGTTTTTAATCATTTAATTTATTTTATTTAATATTGAAGCGAAACGAAAAATCGATCTCATTTTTGCTGAATTTTATTGTTTATTTTTTATAGTTTTTCAAAGCAATGGCTCGCCAGTGTAATTTGCGCACAATAGCTGCTGCAACATTAACGTTGCGTGTTACCAATGTATTACTGGTCAGAAATATTTTTTCATTTCAATTTTCACCCCATTTCGTGGTATTTTCCAAAACACGATTTCTAAACTTTCACTCCTCAAAATAATTGTACTTTTCAAAAATATCGAAATTCCATTTCATACCGGTTCAAGACCATTCTTTCAATTATTAGAATCATTTGATTTTTTTTCAAATTGGTTGAAAATTCGCAAAGTTCTAGTAATTTTTGTATAAAAAGTCCAAACCGCGAGTTTTTTTTTGGTTCAAACCAATTTGTGTATCATTGATTCAATAAATTACTTACTTTCACTTACGCAGCTGTTCTCGCAATTAAAAAGAGAAGAAAATGATGTATTATACATTTCTCTTGTTTGCATTTTTACCTGAGAAAATTGCGATCAAATGCGTGGGGTACATTTATACCCCAGTGCAACGTTCTAGGGTCATTCGTTATCGAGCACTCAGTCGAGATAGAAGTCTTTTGTTGACGGTCCGTACACTCTATAGCGACAAATAGTGTTAAGGTTGCACAGAGAATGCGCAAAATTCGCAAACGAAAAAAGCAGTTTTTTTCCACACCGTATGTCAGATCTTCATAAAAATCAATCAGCAGTACTGTAACAACATTCTACATACGTTGATTGATTTTTATGAAGATCTGACATACGGTGTGGAAAAAACTGCTTTTTTCGTTTGCGAATTTTGCGCATTCTCTGTGCAACCTTAATCCGCGTTCAAGGTTATTCGCACACTCTACGCCTAGTTGAGGTTTCAGTATTTTTCCCTTCTTTTGTGTTTCTGTTTCTGAGTACCGTTAGCCGGTCAGTGACAAGTGAAGTAGTGTTCTTCTAGTAAGCCGTCTGAATACCGTTACCTACACAAGCTAAGTATTAGTTTACGTTTCCCCTTTTTGGTTGTCTTAATAACGTGCACTGGGCAATAGGCCCGTACAAAAATGACTTCCCCTGACGGCGGTTCATCTCAAGGTGAGATGGACGTCGAAACAAAATCGGCTCCCCGGCTCAAAGTATATCCGAGCTCGGCCACCGGGCCATTTGTGATCTTCTTTCGGATCAAAGAAAAAAAGTGTTTGAATCTGTTGTAGATTTCTCGAGCTCTGACGGATCGGTATTCGGCCGTGACAGAAATATCGAAAATTCGCCCTGATAAGCTTCGGGTGGTGGTTAACAGTTCAACTCAGGCAAACGATATTGCTGACTTCGAGCCCTTTACGAAGGAGTACAGGGTGTATATTCCAGCTAGTAGGGTTGAAGTCAGTGGGGTCGTTTCCGATTCGAGTCTGAATTGCAAGGACCTGCTAAAACATGGGACTGGCTGTTTCAAAGACCCCATGCTTAAGCCAGTGAAGATACTGGAATGCAAACGTTTTCATTCAGCATCAATCGCAGCTGACGGCAAGAAAATATACGTCAACTCAGACTCTTATCGGGTGACCTTCACCGGCTCTGCCCTACCCAACTACCTCCTCTTTGACAAGGTTCGTCTACCTGTTCGCCTCTTTGTGCCGCGGGTCATGAACTGTATTAATTGCAAACAATTGGGACACACAGCCTCCCAGTGTAGCAATAAAGCCCGCTGTGGGAAATGCGGTGGGAATCATGCGGATGATTCCTGTGGTAGAGATGTCGAAAAGTGTCTCTACTGTGGAGGAAACCCACATGATCTCCCTTCATGTCCCGCGTGCAAACGGCGCGAGGAGAATCTTAAGCGTTCCCTTCAGGGACGCTCTAAGCGATCTTTTGCAGAAATGCTTAAGATAGCTACGCCACCTGTCTCTACGAACATCTATACCAACTTGTCTACTGACAAAGGCGACTGTGATGAACCCCAGGAGGGAACATCTTCTGCTGGGCCTAGAAGCAATAGAAAAAGGAAGAACATTTCCTCTCCCAAGCTTCGTCGTAAAGGCCAGAAGGTGTCTCTTCAGGGCCCCCTAAAATAATTACTCAAGGAAGTACTGGTGCAAAACCGAAGCAAGTCGCTCCCGGTCTCAGTAACCTGAGCTCAGAAAAGGAGTTCCCAGTACTTCCAGGAACATCAAAAACCCCAAGTGTTCCCATATCTCAGCCAGAGAAAGAAAACAGCGCTGGCTTAATAAATTTCTCTGACATTGTGGACCGGATTCTTACAGCTTTAAACATTTCTGAGCCCCTTAAAAACATCTTGATAAGCTTTCTCCCCGCAGTAAAAACATTCTTGATGCAGTTCACTGCGAAATGGCCCCTCCTTTCAGCGATTGTATCCTTCGATGGCTAATTCATCGAACGAGGTCACGGATTTAATCACTGTTCTACAGTGAAATTGCAGAAGCATTATCTCGAAAATCGATTCGTTTAAAATCTTACTAAATAATTTGATATGCGATGCATTTGCCCTATGCGAGACATGGCTCACTTCAGAAATAACCCTACACTTCCACGATTTTAATATTATTCGCTTGGATCGAGAAGACTTACGGAGGAGTACTTTTGGGGATCAAAAAGTGCTATTCTTTCAATCGGATCGACCTCCCCTCGACACCAGGCATTGAAGTTGTCGCTTGCCAAACCAGAATTAAAGGCAAAGACCTTTGCATTGCTTCCACCTACATCCCCCCTAGAGCCTCAGTTAGCCACCGACGGCTTTGCGATATTGCGGAACTCCTCCCCGCACCGAGGCTAGTTTTAGGTGACTTCAACTCCCACGGCACGGCATGGGGTTGCCTTCATGACGATAATCGATCTACCCTACTCCATGAGCTTTGCGTCAACTTCAATATGACCATTTTGAATACGGATGAAATGACACGGATTCCTGCCCCTACAGCGCGTCCGAGCGCTTTAGACCTGTCCCTCTGCTCGACATCGCTGCGGTTAGATCTTCTGAAATGTTTCGTATGACCTCACACGAAATATTGATTGGAAGAGCTACGCGTCCGCGATATCCGACAAAATCGGGTGCACTCAAGAGCTTCCTCCGGAGGAAGAGTTCGGGTTCCTGGTTGGCTTGATTCTCGATACCTTCCGGGACGACGGGCTGCCAGCTAGCTACCGACAGTACGCGATGGCGGAAACGCGCATGAAGAGTTTGATAAAAGCCAAAAAACGTAGCTACTGGCGCCGGTTCGTCGACAGACTAACGAGAGAAACATCGATGAGCACTCTTTGGAGTACGGCCCGGCGCTTACGAAACCGAAACAGTACTAACGAGAGCGTGGAATATTCAAACCGTTGGATATTCGATTTTGCCAAGAAGGTTTGTCCGGATTCCGCCCCGGCACAGAAGATCTACCGCGCCGCGTCCCCTCACTATAACGCGAACGAAACACCGTTTTCGATGGTGGAGTTCTCACTTGCTCTCTTATCATGTAACAATAAAGCCCCAGGGACAGACAAAATCAAATTTAACTTGTTAAAGAATCTGCCAGACTCTGCCAAGAGAAGCGTGTTGAATGTATTTAATAAGTTTCTTGAAGGTAATATTGTCCCACATGACTGGAGGCAAGTGAAGGTCATCGCCATTCAAAAACCAGGAAAACCAGCCGCCGACCACAACTCGTATCGACCGATTGCGATGCTGTCCTGTATCCGAAAATTGTTCGAGAAAATGATCTTGTTTCGCCTCGATAATTGGGTTGAAGCAAATGGCTTACTGTCAGATACACAATTTGGTTTCCGCAAAGGTAAAGGGACGAACGATTGTCTTGCGTTGCTCTCAACAGAAATTCAAATGGCTTATGCTAGCAAAGAGCAGATGGCATCAGTTTTCCTAGATATAAAGGGGGCTTTTGATTCAGTTTCTATCAAAATTCTTTCAGAGAAGCTGCACCAGCATGGTCTTTCACCGACTCTAAACAACTTTTTGCTAAACTTGCTGTCTGTAAAACATATGCATTTTTCGCATGGTGATTTATCGACATCACAATTTAGCTACATGGGTCTTCCCCAGGGCTCATGTCTAAGCCCCCTTCTCTATAACTTTTACGTGAATGACATTGACGAATGTCTTGTCAATTCCTGCACGCTAAGGCAGCTTGCAGATGACGGTGTGGTCTCTATTACAGGTCCCAAAGCCGTCGATCTGCAAGGACTATTGCAAGATACCTTGGACAATTTGTCTGCTTGGGCCCTCCTAAACCAGCACAACTACAGCTTCAATTAATGGGTCAAACTATTGCTCAGGTTTCAACTTTCAAATATCTCGGGGTCTGGTTCGACTCTAAAGGTACCTGGGGATGTCACATTAGGTATCTGAAACAGAAGTGCCGACAAAGGATCAATTTTCTCCGTACTATAACCGGAACATGCTGGGGTGCCCACCCAGGAGACCTGATCAAACAACAATATTGTCGGTGATGGAGTACGCGAGTTTCTGTTTCCGCTCCGCTGCGAACATACATTTCATCAAACTAGAGCGAATCCAATATTGTTGTTTGCGCATTGCTTTGGGTTGCATGCACTCGACACATACGATGAGTTTAGAAGTGCTGGCGGGCGTCCTTCCACTGAAAAATCGATTTTGGGACCTCTCATATCGATTGCTCATCCGATGCGATATCTTGAACCCGTTAGTAATTGCAAATTTCGAAAGGCTTGTCGAGCTCAATTCTCAAACCCGATTTATGTCCTTGTACTTCGATTACATGGCTCAAAATATCAATCCTTCTTCATATTATCCCAACCGTGTCAATCTCTTTCATGCTTCTGATTCAACTGTATTCTTCGACACATCCATGAAAGACGAGATTCGTGGAATCCCGGATCACATACGTCCGCAAGTGATCCCAAGCATCTTTCATAGTAAATTTCGAGAAGTCGACTGCAACAAGATGTTTTACACCGACGGGTCAAACCTCGACGGCTCCACTGGTTTCGGTATATTCAATCAAAACCTCACTGCCTCATTCAAACTCAATGATCCTGCTTCAGTTTACGTCGCAGAACTTGCTGCTATTCAGTATACCCTTGAGATCATTGATACTTTGCCCACCGATAATGACTTTATTGTCTCGGATAGCCTCAGCTCAATCGAGGCTCTCCGTTCAATGAAACCTAGAAAGCGCATTCCACATTTTCTGGGGAAAATCTGGGAGCGCCTGCGTGCTTTGTCAGTAAGATCGTGCAAGATTACCTTAGTTTGGGTTCCCTCGCATTGCTCCATTCCAGATAATGAAGAAGCGGACTCTTTAGCTAAGGCGGGTGCTTTACAAGGTGACATATATGAAAAACCAATTAGATTCAGCGAATTTTTCAGTATTACTCATCAGAGAACCCTCGAAAGTTGGCAAACTTCATGGAGCAATGGTGAACTGAACATTCGATAATCCCTAAGGTATCGACGAAACCTTGGTTCAGGGGGATGGATGTGGGTCGGGATTTCATTCGCGTGATGTCTCGGCTCATGTCCAATCACTACACGCTGGACGCACATCTCCGGCGTATTGGGCTCGTGGGTAGCGGTATCTGCGCTTATGGCAACGGTTATCACGAGATCGAACATGTTGTCTGGGCATGCGCCGAGTACTGTTCTGCCAGATCTCAACTGTTCGATTCCCTTCGGGCCCGAGGAAGATCACCCAATGTCCCGGTTCGAGATGTACTAGCAAGCCGCGATATTCTCTACATGTTCCTTATATACACGTTCCTCAAAACCAATATCCAAATTTAAATGCCCCTATCTTTTCTCTTATCGTTCCTAGAAGTGCCCTCTTCTGCCTACCGTACCCCAACGATGGTTTGATACGACTCCAAGACGAGACAAAACATCTGTCGAATGAACCAACAACACGAGACCTACAGTACAACATCACATGCGCAACGCGGTGTGTTTCCGATCCGTATCTGAGCCGTACTACGAAATCGTCTGGAGGAACCCCTGCCGGCTCGAGAAAAACCGCCCGGCGTCCCAATACTTGCTGCATCCGTTCGAATCTGTAATCCTGGCCGTTGATTCCTGATGCCGGAAACTGAAAGTTTATATCCCCCCCCTCTGTCAGCCTTGTCTACCGTCTCTCCCATGTCTCTGATCCACAGATGTATGACTTCACCCCCTTCTCCCCTTGAATATCTTCCCAAAACTTATGTGCCCCCCTATCTTCTAGTTTTAGTTGATCAATATTTAATCTCGTTAAGAAATGGCCAACAGTACCACTACTTTAAAATAGCCCTAATTAATCCTCATAATCTTGAACCACTCTCTCTCTAGTTATTTCTAGTTAATAAGCTTGTAAAATGTTCCGCTTAGTTAATAATTAATTTCTCCAACAATCTCCCTTCTAAAAATCATAAAGTGAATTGCTATACAAAGAACACACAAAATGACCCGTCCCCCTGATCTTACGAATATTATATTATTCCCTCTTGTATATGTATAAGTTAGCTGTAAAGTTTTTTTTAGTTTCATTATATAAAACAAAATAATATTGAAATGTGTAACCCCCTAGTTTTAAGAAATTCAAAATGTAAAACAATGAAAAAATGGCACCTTTAAGCTAACGCATACGTGCCTTATCAAATAAACAAATTGAAAAAAAATAGTCACAATCTTAAGATTCAGACATCATGAATATGCATGTTCACTAACGCTACCTAGTGGCAGAATCCTGAACTATTCAGTGTATCACTTCGTAGGTTTTTATCTCTCGTGCAACTATATCGAAGACTCCGTTCTGCTAACAAATCAAAAATTTGAGATACAGTAGGCCAAAAATGGCATGGTCACTAACGCCAATTAGTGGCAGAATATCGAACTATTTCGCATACCACCTCGTAGGATTTTATCACCAGAACAACATTGCCGAAGACACATATCTGCTGAAAAATCAGACACTTTAGATACAGCAGTTCGGATAAAAAATAATGGTCACTAATGCTACCTGGCGGTAGAATACCGTCATATTCATTCGCCCTTCCGAAAGGCATTATCTACTGTCCAAGTTTACAGAAGAAAGTAGTGCTCCAAATGATACGGATCACGAGGTATTTTTTAGACTATCTGTGTTGTACAAAGTACAAGACTAGCGGCACTAACATGACCGCACACTCTGGAATTATCCAGAAGCTTTATTTAATTCATTTTAACCGTAATGAGGTTAGTAATTTGAAAGTATTAGAAAAAGCACGTTTAATGTTCCACGTACGAGTAAAGTCGGAACATTATAGACGACATGGGGCAGAATTAGAATCTGACCCAGTGGCGTAGATGCCAAGGCTTTTGGCACGGCACAAAAAATTCTCATTTGGATTTGGAAATGTATGATCTGTGGTGATAAATCGCACACCAAGGACACTTGTCTAGCTAAAGAAACTACATAATATTTCAAATGCAATAATTGTAGCGGAAATCATAAATCAAATTTCTGGACATAGGGTTGCTGATTCTCACAATGAGACATCCCTCAGATTATATACATTTCATCAAAGACGTGCTTGTGCTATGCGAAACTGCTTTCCGTTCGTTCTCGAAGGGAAGTGAATACGAGAGAATTGTTGCTTTTCGTGTTTATGCTTCTTCCACACTTTCGTTCGCCATTCGGTGAGTTACGCACCTTGGCTAACCGAACACACGTCACTCGTTCTCTTTTAGCGTCGGGCCACGAGTTTGGATCGGTTCACTCGGCAAGAAAGTTTTTCGTTTGCGACATATGCTCAGCTTAACCCAAACCATCCACTCGCGATGAACGCTCGAGACGATGCTTTCTTCGGTGAGCTGATGCAGCTAACTGCGAGAAATGGATTTTCTGTTTCTGACTATTATCGTTACAGTTGAAACGTGAAAAATCCAACCAACGACAGTCGTTTTATTCTGTTGTTTAGTACTAATCAATGATGTCGGAAGCAGTGCGCTGCATAGCGCATCATTGTACGAATACAGCGCACTACTTCCGACGTGATTCCATTGTTTAGAACCAGAGAAAATACGAGTGTCGCTGGTTGGATTTTCCAGTTTCAACTGTAACCAGAATATTGAACTTACGATTCATGTGCACCGGGGGAGTTTCGAGCATAGATTTTGCCCTTTCCATCCTATTATAATTATTAACTGTCAAGAAAATTATGATGTTAGGTATAACCTGTGCACTTTTTATGAGAGCTGCGTCTCATCATCTTTATGGCCGAGGCAAGGATTATAAATTACACTAATAATTATTTGAGTTCTTCGTATAAATTTTGCATTGTATATTGATGCATAATACCAACAGCTCGAACAGGCTACTTACCAGTTCGTTTCGCTGTGCAGCATGGCACGTGCTTTTTTGTTTATCTTATTTATATTAAACGTGCCGCAATGAATATCTATGATTGTAAAATCTTATAAAAACATCTAGGAACGGCTAAAAAATACGCCACAATTGAGGGCACTGAAGATTTGTGGTAAGGAAAATAAAAGTTTACCATAAGCAGGACGAATCTAAGGTTACTCGAATGAGCGTTAGGATTCGATGAAAAATGGTATATTTTTAGGAATTATTTCTAGTTATATAGAAAGTGTTAGTATATTCGATTGTTTTCTATATGATTTTGCTACATTTGATCGACATTTTGTAAGATTTTTATTGTAAAATATTGTAAATTTAGCAAATGACATTCCTTTATGGAGGCGCCACAAAAAAGTTTGCGCTGTACATCATGACTTTTAATCTACGAGACCAACCGTTTGGAAATTTTGCGCAGTGCTTTTTCATGTATTTCTCCAGGTATCTACCTGAGTCACTTTTTATATGGATAGGCGATTTAGCAAAATGTGTCAACGTTATGGATATAAAATGGAAAATTTTGAATTAACGTGTTAAAACTACGTAGAATTTTTCTTTTTTCGAGATGTTACATTTTTGTATAACAGCTGGAAGCCGAAAAAACACTCAATTTGTTATTGATGTAAAAATAATATAATAATTGAAAATGAATGCTCTAGTAGTTACCTGGGGAACGATGTGAAATCTCTGCGAAGTTTCAAAAGAGTTGGCCCAGAGGATTTTGATTTATGATGTATACCACGTATTTGGACCGCACGCGCACGAAATATTCACTATCGCTGGCTCAATTTTGAAATTTTGTGGTGACATTTTGCGAATATATTCATGTAATAAATTATTATATAAACATTAACTGAATGAACAAACACTCTCTACACTCAGGTTTTTTTTACGCGGGGGATACAAGCCGCGTAAATGAAAACCGCGTAAATGAAAACCGCGTAAATTTCAAAATCCGCGTAAATGAAAACCGCGTAAATTTCAAAATCCGCGTAAATGAAAACCGCGTAAATTTCAAAATCCGCGTAAATGAAGACCACTTAAATTTAAGAATCCGCGATAAAGGGAACCTCATTGATGGATACCGCGTAAATTCCAAAATCCGCGTAAATGAAAACCGCGTGAATTTCAAAAACCGCGTAAATGAAAACCGCGTAAATTTCAAAATCCGCGTAAATGAAAACCGCGTAAATTTCAAAATCCGCGTAAATGAAAACCGCGTCAATTTCAAAATCCGCGTAAAAAAAACCGCGTAAAAAAATACCGCGCAAAAAAAAACCGCGTAAAAAAAAACTTGAGTGTATATCGCCACAAAATTATAATACAGTTTCGTGGCCAAAAACATTATCAAACCCTACAAAACCCTTGAAAATTATCCCTTGAAGGTTAATGTTGAATGCGTATGACACTGGACATCTGTTCTGTTCTGTTTTGTTCCAACCCTTACACAGCCAGTATTGAAAACCATCCTGAAAAACACTGAACTTATTCTGTAGTTTTTTATATTGTAACGACATATAATTAGCAAGGGACTGGAAGGTGAAGTATTTTTCAAATATTAGGAGCCATAGTACTCAAGGAAGAGCAAGTTCAAATCCTTGTAAGAAAGCTTAGAAAAGCGTGGAGTAGGGTCAATGTTAGAGTTTCCCGGCTACTTAACTCTTTGTCTTCTGCAACGCAGAAGTCAGGATCTTTTTGCGAATCACCTGAGTCTGCGGCATGTCCGGACAAGCGTAAAGTCAATTTAATGACTCATGCTGTCGGAACCGACAAAAAGTTAAGCCACGGAAAACTTCCACCCTATTCTGTAGTGTTATTCTTGTCAATACTAATATTAGAAAAATATTTTCATATGTAGCAAATATTAAAACGGCCAGCCCTACTGTGCAGAGTTGGGTCGGAAGATGTTTCAAAATTAAATAGCGATTGAATTATCCATTCAATGAAAAATTTAATAAACGAATTGTTTTGAATCTTAGAGGAGGAAAAAACGACCGACCGTTTCAGTTTTAGGGGCATATAATAAATCGTTGGGAGTGACTTGGCTAAGAAGGTTAATGTCACTCCTTTGGTCCATTGGGACGGGACAAAAGTATTTTCACATTGCCCTGGCTAATAAGCCTAGATTTTAGCGCCTTTATTCGCTCTTCAATGCGTATGACTCTGGATATCAGAACAAAAAATAAACTAATGTACCATTTTCCATAATTCATTTATTAGTAAATAAAAGATGTAGATTAAACAAGTTCTGTCATCAATCTAACAAAGATCGAAGCAATATATACGCGAACGGAGGTCTTAGTGGAATGTACGTAATGTTTCAAAGATTTTCTTCCATTTAATTCCACTATGAAACATAGTGGAATTAAATGGAAGAAAATCTTTGAAACATTACGTACATTCCACTAAGACCTCCGTTCGCGTATATATTGTGAAAATGGTAACCAAGCCAAGTGAGCATAATAAATTTATTAGCCTTAGGAAAGAAACATAGTGGAATTAAATGGAAGAAAATCTTTGAAACATTAAAGATCGAAGAATTTTTAGCTGTACAGTGTGTCATTTTTCTAACTCTGCTTCGAGCACCATGATGACTTCGGGCCACAAAACTTTATTCATTTTGAGGAGCATGATATCTTTTATCATTTTGTCCCCAAGCCGCGTTCTTGAATCTGTAATTAGGAGTTTCAACTGACTAAATAATCTTTCTACGGTAACTTGTGTAGAGGGAATCGAAATCAGTGCCATGGCAATGCGGTACAAGCGAGGATTGGAAACTTTTCGCTGTTTCCAATATTTGAATATATCGAAATAATCAGATGTTGGGGAATGTGCACTAGTTGATGGTAGTGCAAGGGCATTAGTGACTTCTTTTGCTGAAAATGCAGTGATGGGAACCTTCGGGCGAGTTTCCAATTTGATTATCTCCGTTATGAAGGAATCTGAACTGTTTGTTGATGGACTCAGAGTGACATTTTCTTCCTGAAATAAGTTCGTGAGATACTCCTCAACGAAGTCATCAGAAGTCTTTTCATCATTCTGGTCACTGCATTTTTCTTCATTTAGGCCTGCAAGGTCGTTCAGTCGAATATTGAACGACATGAGGTATTTCTGAAACCAAAAAAAATCCAATTTTAAAATATCTCCGAATATGCGCAGCGTTCGTTAGAACCAACCTGTATTTCGATTTTTTCATCGGCAATGAGACGATTCGACCCAAGGAAATTGAATCTAGGGTCAATGTATAAACATGCTTTAAAAGGCATGCTGGTACGTAGTATCTTCGATCGTTTGTCCATAGCAACGAGCAATTTTCTGGCTAAGACATTTTTTTTTCCATACGTTTATTTGACACGGCATTTGCAAAAGCTTTTTACGCCAGTTTCTTTTTTTACATAGCACGTTACAAAAATCCTTAAGACTAATTTTAACTATACTAGTACTTTGTCTAAAACTAACACTGAAATCACTTTATTGTTTGCTTTTTTCCTTACATTGTTGTATTTCATAATGATCTAGTATTTTCGGGTGTATTTATTTACTTTTTTTCTGTTATTGTCTAAATTTAAAAACTAAATATTCTAGGACACTTTAATTGGTGAATGATTAGCCTTGGATGAGAGTATGAGGAGATGAATTTAATTAAATTTTGACAGACGCTGTTTTTAGAAAATGATAGATAAGTTCCAGGTATAGAGGATCGCGATACGCCAGGATGTCTCTAACAGGAACATGGATTGGTCTTCCTCGGACTTGTAAAGAATCTACTAATTGTGATCTGGCTTCACGATATTCAGTGCAGGACCAAACAACATGCTCAATGTCATGGTAACCTTCTCCACAAGCACAATGATTACCCTCAGCGAGCCCAATACGACGGAGATGCGCATCTAAAGTATAATGATTGGACATGAGCCTAGACATCACACGGATGAAGTCCCGACTTACATCCAATCCTTTGAACCATGCCTTCGTTGATACTTTAGGGATAATTGAGTGTAGCCATCGTCCCATATCTCCATTGTCCCAAGATGTTTGCCAACTAGCAAGTGTCCTCTGTCGAGAAGCGCTATAAAATTCATTGTAAGCGATGGGTCTTTCATATATTTCACCATCTAGTGCACCAATCTTGGCTAAATTATCAGCTTTCTCATTGCCCGCAATAGAGCAATGGGCGGGGAGCCACACTAGGGTAAATTTATAACATTTTCTTGTCAGGTTACTCAGAGATTCTCGTATCTTCCCCAAAAAGAATGGATCGTGATTATCAATCCTCTTTGAGCGAAGAGCTGCAATTGTGCTGAGACTATCAGTGAGGATAAAGTAATGGTTCGGGGGTAAAGTATTAATTATTTGCAAACTATAGTGAACTGCTGCTAGTTCCGCTATATAAACAGAGGCGGGTTCTGCAAGTTTGAGAGAAATTGAAAAATTATTGTTGAAAATACCGCAACCAGTGGCCTCACTGATTCGTGACCCATCAGTGTAAAACATTTTAAGGCAGTCTATGTGTTGATATTTACTTGTGAATATTTTAGGGATCTCCCGCGAGCGTAGATGATCCGGAATTCCACGAATCTCTGCTTGCATGGACGTGTCGAAGAATAAAGTGGATTCAGGAATATCTAGTATATTGACGTATGTGGGAACATACCTAGCAGGCGTTATTTCTTGTGACATGTGATTGAAATACACTGTCATGAATCTGGTTTGGGGTTGAAGCTCGACAAGTCTTTCAAAATTTTCAATTACTAGTGGGTTCATAACCTCACATCGAATAAGTAAACGAGAAGAGAGATCCCAGAATCGGTCTTTTAAAGGAAGAACTCCCGCTAGTACTTCAAGACTCATTGTATGGGTCGACTGCATGCAACCTAAGGCAATTCGTAAACAGCGATACTGTATCCGTTCCAGTTTAATAATGTGAGTGTTCGCAGCTGAACGGAAACAGATGCACCCATATTCCATTACTGAAAGTATTGTTGTTTGATACAATCTTATCATGTCACTTGGATGAGAACCCCACCATGATCCAGTTATTGTTCGCAGAAAATTTATCCTTTGTTGGCATTTCGTTATTAGATACCTAATGTGGCCTCCCCATGTGCCTTTAGAATCGAACCAAATTCCAAGGTATTTAAAAGTCAGGACTTGGGCTATCGTTCTACCAACCAACTGAAGCTGAAGCTGAGCTGGATCACGCTTCCTTGAGAAAACGACCAACTCTGTTTTCTCCGTAGAGAAATCGATGCCCAGCTTTAAAGCCCAAATTGATAAATTATCCAAGCTATCTTGCAATGGTTGTTGTAAATTTATAGCTTTTGGTCCTGTGGCAGAAACCACTCCATCATCTGCAAGTTGTCTTAAAGTGCATGGGCTGACAATACAATTATCAATGTCATTCACGTAAAAATTATAGAGAAGGGGGCTTAGACAAGAGCCTTGTGGGAGGCCCATGTAACTTATTCTGAGTGTCGCCAAATCGCCATATGAAAAATGCATGTGCTTTTCTGACAATAAATTGTATAAATAATTATTTAATATCGGTGAAAGACCACATTGATGTAGCTTCTCCGAGAGAACATCAATGGAGACTGAGTCGAATGCTCCTTTTATGTCTAAGAACACAGACGCCATTTGTTCTTTTTTTTGCGTAAGCGAGTTGGATTTCTGACGAAAGTAGCGCCAGACAATCATTCGTTCCCTTTCCTCTCCGAAAACCAAACTGGGTATCTGATAGCAAGCCGTTCGCCTCAACCCAATTGTCGAGACGTCGTAGGATAATTTTTTCCAACAATTTCCTGATGCAGGATAGCATTGCAATCGGTCGATACGAGTTATGATCGGAGGCTGGCTTTCCCGGTTTTGGAATAGCGATAACTCTCACTTGTCTCCAGTCGTGCGGGACAATGTTCTGCTCAAGAAGCTTATTGAATAAATTCAACAAGCGTCTTGTTGCTAGGTCAGGCAGATTCTTCACCAAGTTGAATTTAATTCTGTCTAGTCCCGGAGCATTATTGTTACATGAGAGGAGTGCAATTGAGAATTCCATCATTGTCAAAGGCGAATCTATGAAATCGTTACTTGTGGGAGCATCGCGAGTGATTTTCTGCGCTGGAGCAGAATCGGGACAAATTTTCTTGGCAAAATTAAATATCCAACGATTCGAAAAATTTTCGCTTTCATTAGTCACGTTTCGATTCCTCAGTCTTCTGGCTGTGTTCCAAAGAGTACTCATTGATGTTTCTCTTGACAAGCCATTAACGAAGTGTCTCCAATAACTAGATTTTTTGGCACGACGTATACTGTCAAATTTGTTTTGCAAAATGAAATAATTTTCAAAGTTCTCACGTATACCCCCTTTCTGTTTCATAATTTCTTTGTAGGCAACTTGTTTAGCTTCATATGCATCAGAGCACTCTTTGTCCCACCAAGGATTAGGGGGCCGTCTATTTATTGTCATTCCAGGATTGCATTTCGTTTGGGCTTGTTCTGCTGCTTCAATAATTAAACCCGCTAAGAATTCATATTCTTCGGTAGGGGGTAGCTCTTCTGTCGAAGCAAGAGAAGTGGAAATTAATGTTTCGTATGTTTTCCAATCAATATTTCGTGTTAAGTCATAAGGAACATTGATTGAATTCGTAAGGCCTAATTCACTGTTAATTGAAACAACGATTGGCAAGTGATCGCTACCGTGAGGATCAGGTACAACCTTCCACGTGCAATCTAACCGAAGTGATGTCGAACATAGAGATAGATCTAATGCACTTGGACGTGCAGGAGGTCTGGGGATGCGTGTTGTTTCGCCAGTATTTAAAACTGTCATATTAAATTCGTCACAAACATTGTATATCAAAGAGGATCGATTATCATTGTAGAGGGCACCCCACAATACTCCGTGCGAGTTGAAGTCTCCCAGTATCAGACGCGGAGCAGCCATGGATTCCACTACCTCAAAAATTTGACGTTGTCCAATTGTTCAAATTTGGGAGGTATATATATAGAAGCGATAGACATGTCTTTGCCTTTAATGTTCGTTTGGACAGCTACAGCCTCAATGCCCGCAAACAAGGGGATGTTAATTCTATAGAAAGAATAGCACTTTTTAATTCCTAGAAGCACTCCTCCATACGGAGTGTCTCGGTCTAGGCGAATAATGTTGAAATCATTTAAGTTGAAATTAATGTTTGAGGTAAGCCATGTTTCACATAGAGCAAAAGCATCGCATTTTAAATTATGCAGTAAAATTTTTAAGGAATCAATTTTAGGTATGATACTTCTGCAATTCCACTGAAAAACAGTGATGGAATCTTTCATTGGAGGAGGTGAATTACCCATTGAAAGATACAATCGCTGCAAGGATGGGCCATTGAGCAATCAGCTGCTCTAAAAATGTCCTAATTGTTGGGAGGAAAGCTGAAAGTATACTCTTTAGTGGTTCAGAAATATTGAATGCTTTAAAAATCCAATCAACAATTTCAGAAAATTTCAATAATCCTACCCCCGGCTGAGGCTCAGAGGAAGTCGAAATTTTATTATTTCCAGTAATGGTGTTCTGTTTGGATTGTACGTTCCCAAAACCGGGCGGAATTGATTTCGGTTTTGAATCGGAATTTTTCGGTTTTGGGCGCAGTTTATCTATTGGTGGAGAAATTTTAAGGCCCTTTCTTGGCAGCTTGGGAAAAGAAGACTGTTTTCTTTTTCTGGAATTTCCGGGTAAAACAAATGATGTACCTTCGCACGCTCCGTCAGAGTCAGACTGTTCCGAAAATAGAGATGTGTAAGTGTTTTCTAAGAAGATGGGTTTAGGGGTAGCATTTTTCAACATTTCTGCATAGGAGCGCTTAGACCTCTCCTTCAAGGATCGTTTAATTTTATCCTCGCGCAATTTATAAATGGGGCATGCAGGGAGCTCATGCGAGTTTTCTCCGCACATTAAACATTTTTCTGAATTTTCATTGCATATATCCTCTTGATGAGAACCCCCACATTTGCCACATCGTGCCTTATTGGAACAGTAAGTGGCTGTGTGGCCAAGCTGTTTGCAATTAAGGCAATTCATTACACGAGGGATAAAAAGGCGAACAGGGAGACGAATCTTATCGATAATGACATAGTTGGGCAGCGCAGACCCAGCGAAAGTCACTCGAAATGAGTCAGACAGTCGATAAACTTTTTTATCTCCTTCGTGTGATACTGAATGCAATTGTTTGCATTCAAGTATCTTTACGTCTTTAAGTATGGTGTCTTTGAAACGACCAACCCCATGCTTAATTATGTCATCAACAGTCAAACTCGATTCTGTGATGACCCCATCAATTTCGATTTCCTTTGAAGGAATATAAGCTCTATACTCACGCGTAAAAAAGCTCGCAAGAAGCAATTGCATTGGCTTGTTTGATACTACCAACGACAATGCGTATTTTATCTTTATTGACTTTGACGATCTCTTTTACATCCGAGAATCGCGAAGTCAAATCTTTAGAAATTTGAATAATATTTAGCGCCTTTGCTTTACGCCTAATAAATACAATCCATGGTCCCGTTGACGACTCTGGGTAAATTTTAATTCTAGTCGGATTTACATTTTCAGCATAAGGCTTAGGAGGAGGGTCTGTTACTCGTTCTCCCATCTCTTCATCCATTTTACCTAGCAAGAAAAACTATCACAAAAAGGAATTAAAAATATACCTGTTATACCTGTAGAACACACCTCATGTGTTACGTTGTAAACTCGGTGCCCGTTGTTTGACAATGTGACACTTGCTGTCCTTCTTCGTCGCGTTGCTTCTTCAGTAGAGAAATAGGCCTACCTGCAACACTTCAAAACTCTCTCCGGTTAAGCTGCTCGTCGGTATCACCACCACAAGCGCGCTCTCTCCGTTTCCACCGCCGCGGTAAACAAATGTGGCTACCTGTGGCTTGCTGCGAAAATCCCACTGTCGATGCGGCACTTTTCGGTGCCACTTGTTTTCCTTATTCGTCGTACCACTTCTGCGGTAGACGAATAGAGCAAATGGGTCTACCTGTGACGCTTCCCCTCTCGTCGATTAGAATTGCCCGACGACACCAATACAATATATTTTTCTGTGTGTACAGGCACGATCACTGTCGATTTCTGCCACCGCGGTAGGCAAATTCGTCTACACGCGGTTTGCTGTCAAAACACCGAGGATGCCGTTGACCACGCCTCCGACGTATCAACTGTCGACTCACACTTAACAAACTGGTCTCTCTCTCCCACAAAAACGCATACAGCGTCTCGCACTCCGTCACTCTCTCGAGAACAAAACCTTCCACCTGGAGGCACAACCGTCTCGGCCGGTTGCAAAAACTGTTATGATGGCTAAGACATTGTTTTGCGATTGATTGACTGCGTTCAACTGTGCTTGGCACAGTAGCCAATCTGTGTAGAATTGCGATACTGGCACATGATCTTTCTGCGATCTCAATATTAGGTAGAACAACGGCTCAAAGGCATCACAAAACTTATTTATGAATGACCATTGCCGAGAGAAATCTGAAAAATAATTTATATATTAGTTATACGATATACCGTTACTGCTTGAAAAACTAAATAACTAAAATTGTTGATGTACAACCATTTCGATTCTTTACCTTAATCTTAGAAAAATACAAATTCTTACCAATATCCGGATCATTGGTTTGAAGAAGCGCCAAAAATGGTGTACCTTCTAGTTCCTTGAGGTATCGCAGTAATATGTACCATATATTCCACCTAGTTTCACAAACCTTCGGTGGTAGAGCAGTTTTATGGAACATGAACATTTGGCGATTGGCTCTTGTGCATTCTGAGGCATTTTTTGTTGATGTTCGAGAGGCGAGTTTTGTACTCTCGCAAGACGTCCCATACAGCCAATTGAGCTGTATGGGCTCCACATCTTACACTTTCCAGGATGTCGATGTTAATCATCTTATCATCTTCGCCATCTTCAAACAGTTCATCGTCGTATTCGGTTCGAGATAAATCTTCAACGAAGTCGTCATTTTCAGGTACCATCTGTAATTCGCATTCTAAAATGTCTTCCTCATCTCTAACAAAGGTTTCAGTCAGTTCCGGTGTTTCGATATTCTCCATAATCATAAAAAAAAAATCTCCGAATCACAAGAGTTCGCAACAAGTGAATATTCTTTGCGAAGAATGCTACCGAGGGAGCCCTCTAGGGTATCTCCCAACAGTTTCATGTATCGAACTGCGGCCAATATATTTTGACCATTGTCGCTGGTGATAGCCACAATTTGCGAATATTCAATCCCAAAAACCTTGATCTCATCCATAATTACTCGTTGTAGATTCTCTTGCGTCTGTCTTTCAGGCATTTCGTGAGCAGCTGAATTAAAATAAATTGAAACATGATTTTAATACTGATTAAAGTCGTAAGGCGTAAACACATTAAGCTGCGTAGCGACAAATGCGGCAAGGACTAAAATCGCTGCCGCAGTGAATGCGGCAAGAAGATATTTAGCAATTGCTCAACCACAAACTTTGAAGCTATTGCGATGGTTTATACATTATTATACATCAATAGATTGCAAATAATATAGGCTACATGCTTTTTTGTTTTTATTAACGACATTTTACACCAAAAGGGTGCATTCATTTCGGGAATATAGACTACAGTTTATAAATGAAAGTCTTGTGAAATTCATTTAAAGTACTAAACAAACTACGAAGAGAAATTCAGCAATTTCATTTATTCAGTCAATATTTGTATTTATATCGATGGCATACACATTTTTATACATCAAACGATGACAATGGATGCAGGTAAAAGTTTCTGATTCTTTTTCGTTAAAAAATCATTGGAAGTAAT
This sequence comes from Topomyia yanbarensis, assembly GCF_030247195.1. Taxonomy (NCBI): domain Eukaryota; kingdom Metazoa; phylum Arthropoda; class Insecta; order Diptera; family Culicidae; genus Topomyia; species Topomyia yanbarensis. The sequence goes on along the minus strand of NC_080670.1, from coordinate 133,039,978 downwards.
ATTGTAGAATTGCAGAATAAATGAGATTTCTCACACTGAAAATATTGTTCCAGTAAATCTCTAAACAAGACTGCTCTTAAAACTATTGTTTGCTCAAATAGTATTGGTAAGAAAAAATATTTCCAACAAACCCAGACGACAGTTAAAAACGTTACGATTGTCTGTATGAGTACATTAACCATATTCAGTGTTTAAGTAAAGAAAAACTTGTAGTTAAAATAATCCTTTCATCCTTTTCAATTTTACTACACATTAACACAATAATATTTTTTTACTATGACTAAGGTAAGATTGAAATTATAATTTTCACAATTTTCAATTAATCAACTATGGTAGAAAGTTAATAACTTCAAATTTTAGACATTTTAGAAAAGGTTTGTGCCAAAATGGTAGATGATGAATTTGAGAACAAGCATATTTTAACAAAAAGCGAAATGAAAATCCATCTAAAAATTAATATTTCGGAATCAGGCTTACAAATTCTTTAGAGTTTATTTACTTTCGTCATCTAAACCTGCAAGTTTTGTGGTATTTGACATTTCAAGCATTTCTATTGGTATGAGAGGTTCTTATGGACGATTTAGGAGATTCCAGAACCAGTTTTCCGGGACACCCCATGGGCCGCAGATGCTTCTGACAAACGGAATTTATTCACGGGTATATCTTTTAACGTATCTTCGGAAAATGAAATAAACATAAATGTATATAAAATGACGTTTACAATAATGAAATCACAAAGAACCACTATTATAAAAAACTACAATCGATAAAAATGAATATAAAAATTGTATAAGACACCAGATTTGAATTTAAAGTTATTAGCTGAGCAACATATACATATTTCTGAAATTCTACGATTCCTATCATTTGTTGGAAAAGATACAATAAATTTCAGAAGAGTTTCCCTTAATAATTGTAGCCTACATAAATTGCAATGGTTCGAAGTACAAAAATATGTATGTCATCGCATTGAATCCAAAATAAGTGAAATTTCTGAATTTCTTCATTTTTCTATTTTTTAAGCATTTCCAATGACTTTCAAAAAAATATTTTACCACGAATAGTAGCCTACATTAATTGCAACAGAATAATCTCTGAAAATAATGTGCCTTCCTCTTGAATTCCCAGTTATACGATAAATAAATCCACGCACGTCTGCCGAACGCGCTTGCCGCATTCTTGTTGAGAAATTTTAAACCCTGCAGCCGCCGCAACGAGCTGCATCACAGTCATTGTGGGTACACGCATCCAATCAAAATGGTTTAAACAAAATTGCCGCGCCGTATCGTGCCGCACCGCATTGATTATGTTCGGGCATTTACACGGAAGTGATTTGCGCCACCAGTGGTAATTGAGCCATTGAACAATGTTCTGGAGTTAAATATCACAATATGCAAGGTGTTTCTTTCAGCATTGCAAACTTTATGGGAGATGAAAAAGCATTATATTTTGCGGAAAAACTTCACTATTACTATTAACCATCAAACGTTAAAAGGTTATTAGACTTTACCTGTTATTTTCTTATACAAACGGAAATACGAAACGAAAGATGATGATAATGTGAATTGAGAACTTTCGCTTCGTATTTCTGTTTTTCTTAAAAAAAACCTGCACAAAAAGTTCAACAAATATACTATTTTCAATATATAGATACATAAAAAGCTGGTGGTTGGTCCGTTGGTGTTATTATTCCATATATTTAATTACATAATATGATAAATTTTACTTACCTAAATGCATTATCTGTACAATGCCGTCGTCATCCGTAAAAGTCAAGTTTATGCCAAAAATCGACTTCGAATGCCGGGTTGCTGCATCTACTTTAAGGCAAATTGGCGTTTGGTAAAACTTACCGGCCATTGTTTGCCGCATAATGTCAGCAGCACGGTGAATGAGGGTTGGAAGTGCGTTCCTTGAAAATTTTAAATCGCATGCATTCCACAAAGGACCCAATAGCAACTGAACACCTTCCCATTCCGGGAATCGAATCGAGAGGTTGTTCTCTGTTATCATTTGCAATGTGCCTAAAAGCACATTACTTCTGGTGGTTTCCACCTGCACCTTAGACGCCGACTTTGGTCGCTTTTTGGTATTTTGCGGCTGATCACTAAGTTTAACCGATGCGCCACTTCCGCGTGACAGGATATAAAGTGACGCTTAAAATTGCCGGATTGAAATTTTTTTGTTCGTATACACATTTCCTTTCAGCATCGATATCCGCGAGACATCTATATTTTTTGCCTCCAGCGGAACGTTCACTTCTTCCACTGCATCACTTATTTTTCTCTTCAAACTTCCGCGTACGTTCGCATTCATGCTTGCATCTGGTTTCACTCGCGGCGAGTCTCACAATAACTCGTCTTGAGTCGTCATTGGCAGGTGCACTCGTCTATGATTCCACCAGTTCGTAAAAATACAAGAGAGTGGAATAGGAACGAATGGAAGACGGCACGAACAGCAAGAACGCTCATCGTACACAGGTCGCTCACGGCCGCTCGTATTAAGCATAGCGGTTGCTTCATTCGCAGTGCATGTTTTGCTCCCTTCGTTCTCAGATTATTCGAAGGTGGTGAATGTTTTTGAGTCTAACGACGCGAGTAACAGCAACCTTGTGGACATGTCCTATTCAAGAAAAATCATCCAGGAAAAATTTAATTGTTATCGTTTTTCGAATGTGAATTTTTGATATTTTGGACCATTTTTGGTTGTCCCAATTAAATAGTAGAACCTGCAATTCCAAGTCCGGTTTCATCGTAGTACAATTTGCTTCGTAGCACGACGTCAATCGAAAGGTGCATTCTGGTCCTCAAATTGAGTTGCAGAGAGTGACGGAAAAAGTGTTTTTGGCAGTACACAGGATATAGAAATGATCTTCGCATACTGGATAACGGTGAGACCGTTTCATGTACCTTTTCCAAGTATTTCAAATATTATTGCAATATGGCCTATATTAATCAATAACATTTTTCATAGATTTGCATGATATAAATTTATTCAATATCCAGCTAACATTTTTTCGCCTTTGATATCTCCGTCATCTAAGAGAACTGTTTCGGTTCCGAGCGTTTTCCTTAAATAGACGATAACTATATACCAGCTTGAACCTTCGTTCGAACCGGTCACAAATCTTGATAGCTCCTGGTTTACCTAGAGCTTTTCAACAGTAACAGTCTTTCTCAAGGCTACCTATATTTTCGCTCGATTAGTCTTTCTAAAAACTACCTATATTTCTTTCGACAATTAGTCTTTCTCAAGACTACTTTTTTTACTCAATCAGTCTTTTTCAAGACTAAAACATTTTTCAAGAACAATTCAGCCTAAAGAAATATTTAATTCTTCCAACATGCCTGGGTCCTCCCAGAAAAGCCGTGTGCCAAAAATTAAAGCTAAACGGAAAAGGGTATCTTCTCCACCCGAAAATTCAATTGACTGCAGCAACTCATACGATGTTTTATCCGAATGTGAAGCTGATGCAATTTCTAAATTTCCTCGCATTGCGCATAATGCCAATGAATTGATTGGCCACAAAAGACTACTCCAGTATCTTACGGAGATGTTATATAAATTTTATTCATATGATTTCAAAACAGCTAGACCATTCAAGGCTGTCTAGAAAGGTCTACCTCAAGGTCAAAGTTTGGATGAAATATCCAACGAATTGAAAAATTTACTTGTCTTTTCTCCTTCACAAGTTATTCTTATGAAGAGAAAGGCTAGCGGCGAGAACACGCCAGTACGCTCTGGAATTATCCAGAAGCTTCATTTAATTCATTTTAACCGTAATGAGGTTAATAATTTGAAAGTATTTGAAAAAGCACGTTTTATGTTCCACGTGCGAGTAAAGTGCGAACATTATAGACGACATGGGGGCTGAATTCAAAATCTGACCCAGTGTCGTAGATGCCAAGGCTTTGGGCACGGCACAAAAAATTGTCATTTGGATTCCAAATGTATGATCTGTGGCGATAAATCGCACACGAAAGATACTTGTCCGGTGAAAAAAACCACAAAAAGTTTCAAATGCGCTAATTGTAGCGAAAATCATAAATCGAATTTCTGGGGTTGTCCTGTTCGAGAAAAAATTATAAATTCTCGTTCTAGACAACAAAAACAACAAATAAAAAATGTAGCTACTTCTTCAGGTACACTTCAAGAAAACACGTCCAAACGTGTTAATCCGATTCAAAATAGATTAACAACTTCTTCTACCTCCGTCACACCATCCTACGATGGTGTGTCATCTTATGCTTCAGTGGCAGGTAACAAGGCTAAAATTACGGCTACCGTTACCACGCCCACAAACTCGTTTGCACCCAACGTTTCCTTTAGTCCAATGGATCGAGGTAGCGTAACGGAAGAAAAATTAAAATACCTGCATGACTCTATGTTACCTATGATGATTGCCATGTTAAATTCTACCTCCATGTTTGAAGCTTTTCAAGCGGGGTGGGAATTTGCTAACAAAATTGTAATGAAATTAAAGTTTAACAATGGCTTTAAATAATCATTTAAATTTATTAAATTGGAATTCTCGTTCATTAAAAACGTGCGAAGATGAATTTTTCAACTTCTTGAGGATACATAATGTTTACATAGCCGTTGTGACCGAAACTTTTTTAAAACCAAATATTAAATTGAAGAGTAACTCTAATTTTGTTATTCATCGATTTGATCGAATTGTTGGATTCGGCGGAGGAATCGCAATAGCGGTTACGCCGTCTCTTGACACCAAGGAGATCGAAAGTTTGGGTATCGAAGTTGAAACTGATCTTGGTATCATTTTTATTGCTGCAGCCTATTTGCCTTTTCAGTGCACTGGCGAGCAAATGAATTTCTTGAAAGGAGACTTACAAAAACTTAGAAGAAATCGGTCGAAATTCTTCATAATCGGTGATTTTAACGCCAAACACCGAGCCTGGAATAATGCTCAAAGCAATTCCAACGGTAAACTACTTTATAATGATTGCTCTGCTGGTTATTATTCAATTTTGTTCCCGAATGGTCCTACGTGCTATTCGTCTGTAAGGAATCCATCAACAATTGATTTGGTTTTGACAGATCAGTCACCTTTGTAGCGAATTGATTACACATTAGACTGCCCAGAAAAATGATGAATTTTTGAAAACTCAATCGGCCCACCCCTGAGTTTATTCCTAGTCCCACCAGGAGTACTTGCACCAAATTTGAAGCAAATCGGTCAAGTCTAACTACCGGACCAACGTGCCTGAAGTTTGTATGGGATTTTCCAACAATTTACATGGAGAAAACTCACCAGCTTGCATTTTCGCCGCTAGGTGGCACTGTATGCATCGTATTATCACTGTAAGTGAAAATAAGAAAGTTAATTTAATTGTCTACAACTTTTTCGAAAACTGCTAGTAAATCCGGATTTGTTAAAAGAAGTTATTAAACTTTTAACGAAGTGATGTCTGAGTCAGTTTTGCATGGGGCCTAGCAGTGCATGGTTGTGTATCAGTACTCGAGTCCCGCGAACTATATATTTTTGTGAAATAATGGTTAGATTTTGCTGAATAGTATGTTTTCAAGAATTGTACTAAATAATACGAGTTATGTTTTGGTTAGAAAATTTTAGTTCCACCTGTGACCGCATAGAGGGCGCCACCACTAACTTTTCATAGAAGAGAGATAGAGTATCAAGATGTTCGGAAGAAATACTGAAAAATTTCCGTTCTATAACTTTGTAGAAGACACCAAATTTTTATCTCTCTCCGTTGGAAAGTTAGTGGTGGCGCCCTCTATTCGGTAACATGTGGAACAAAAATTTTCTAATCAAAGCATGACTCGTATTATTTACTATAATTCTTCTGAACATACCATTGAGCTAAACCTAACGGTTATTTCACAAAAATATATAGTTCGTGTGAATCGAGTACTGATACACAACCATGCACTGTTAGGCCCCATGCAAAACTGACTCAGACATCATTTCGTTAAATGTTTAATAACTTCTTTTGACAAAGCCGGATTTACTATCAGTCTTCCACAAAGTTGTAGACAATTAAATTATCTTTCTTATTTTCACTTACAGTGATAATACGATGCATACAGTGCCACCTAGCGGCGAAAATGCGAGCTGGTGGGTTTTCTCCATGCAAATTGTTGAAAAATCCCATACAAACTTCATGCACGTTGGTCCAGTAGTTAGACTTCTCCGATTTGCTTCAAATTTGGTGCAAGTTCTCCTGGTGGGACTAGAAATCGACTCAGAGGTGGGCCGATAGGGGTCATTTTTTCCTGTGACTCTATTACACATGCTGACTTCGATTCTGATCATCTTCCAGTAACTTTTTCACTTTCTCAAGAAGCTGTTTCCAATCGCATTAGCTCAGTGTTCAATTATCACAAAGCGAATTGGGAAAGGTACAAAACTTATATTGAGAATAATTTTAATCATGACCTTGATTTACAAAATAAAGCTGACATTAATACGGCATTACAAAATTTAAGTAATTCTATAGTTAATGCTAGAAATTTATCAGTACCAACAATACAGAAACAATTTAATACTCCTATTATTGACGACGATCTTCAACTTCTGATTCGCTTGAAGAATGTTCGAAGACGTCAATATCAACGTTCTCGTGATCCTGCTATGAAATGTATCTATCAGGATCTACAAAAGGAAATTAAGCATAGATTCACACTAAGAAATGAAAATTTCGCGAAAGAGGTTGAACAAATCAAGCCAAATTCTAAACCTTTCTGGAAACTTTCCAAGGTTTTTAAGAAGCCTCAGAAACCAATTCCAGCTTTGAAGGAAGGTGACCACATACTTCTTACAAACGAAGAAAAAGCTCAAAAACTTGCTCAGCAGTTTGAAAGCGTCCATAATTTTAATCTCAACGTTGTGAGTCCTATTGAAACCGAAGTCTTACAGAAATATGAAAACGTTTCAAATCAAGTATTGTCTCTAGACGATAAACTATGATGAGATCAAATCCATCATGAAAAAGTTAAAAAATATGAAAGCTCCAGGTTATGATGGAATTTTCAACATTCTTCTTAAAAACCTTCCCGAAATCACCATGAGATACTTGGACAAAATATTCAACAAATGTTTTGAATTAGCATACTTCCCTGAAAGATGGAAAAATGCCAAGGTTATTCCTATTTTGAAGCCAGATAAAAACCCAGCAGAAGCATCTAGCTATCGACCAATTAGTTTAGTCTCTTCTATTGGTAAATTATTTGAGAAAAACATCCTAACTAGAATGATGTCACATATCAATGAGAATTCTATTTCTCTTCCTGAGCAGTTTGGATTTCGTATTGGACATTCAACTACTCATCAACTTGTGAGAGTAACTAACATGATAAACGCAAATATCTCGGAGGGCTATTCCACTGGAGTTGCTCTTCTAGATATCGAAAAAACTTTCGACAGTGTTTGTCACAAAGGATTATTTGCCAAAATGTGGGATTTCAATTTTCCAATTTACATAATAAAGATAATTAAAAATTATCTTACTAACCGTACCCTACAGGTTTCTTATCGGAATTGTAAATCTAATAAGCTACCCGTTAAAGCAGGCGTCCCTAAAGGATCAACCGTCGCACCAATACTATACAATATTTTTACCTCTGCTCCTCCAAATCTACCTACAGCCTGTAAAAAGTCACTTTTCTGTGATGATACTAGCATCTCAGCCACTGGGAGAAGTCTTCATATTATCTGCAGTCGACTGCAACGAAGCTTAAATATTTTCAATGATTACCTGAAAAATGGAAAATTTCCACTAATGCGGCAAAAACACAATTAATTGTGTTTCCGCATAAGCCAAGAGCTTCTTCTCTTAAACCAAATAATAACCATATTATTAAATTTAATGGTTTGAATTTAACGTGGTCAGATAAAGTTAAATACTTGGGTTTGATTTACGATAAAAAACTCACTTTTAAGGATCACATTGAAGGAATCCAAACAAAATGCAACAAATATATAAAATGTTTATACCCTCTTATAAATAGGAATTCTAGGCTCTGCCTAAAGAATAAATTATTAATTTATAAACAAATATTTAGACCGGCAATGCTATATGCAGTGCCAATCTGGGCAAGTTGTTGTGCTACTAGGAAGAAAACGCTTCAAAGGATTCAGAATAAAATTCTGAAAATGATTTTAAAGCAGTCTGCTCACGAGGCAACAAGCAACAGGCAACATTTAGCTGAGACACAATGTTGCCGCTGGTTATTCACATGGGGCAACAATTGTATCGAGCAACATTTTTGGTTTTCTTCATTAGATGTCGCTTCTTTCGATGTCATGATAGTCAGCGCAATTCAGGCGTATCTATAAAAGAACATTCCAGCAAACTTTAACCTTACTTATTTGACAGTTCGTAGAGGTTGTTTACATGAACGAGAATTGGTAGGGGGACTGAGGACACTTGATCCCCGGGGAGACTTGATCCCATCATTGTAACTCAAAGGCGGATCAGAATATATTAATCGAATATACTAGAAAGTTGCGTAGTTTTAACTAAACATAAATTTCTTTAACACAAAAAAATAAATTGGACCCTCGCTTAACCTTTATACCAGGCACACCAGTACGTTTAAACCTGGCTTAAGCGCTAATCGAGGGTGAAGAAAACGGCCCTTAGAGTAACTAGATTGCGCTTAAATAGGTATCATCATCTTTGCTTCGTTCCTAAGAAGCAACACAGTTAAAATTTTTGCCAGGAAAATGTAAAATGCTCGCGTTTATGCGAAGCGAAAAGTCGATTAAAACATAAACTTATTCATCCCACCACTTGAGACAATGCGTTGAATAGAGATAGCAGATACTGCTCTTACTAATGTGCTCAAATGGGTGGGATGAATAGAGGAGCTAAGATGAATTAGGGAGCAGTAACTTTATGTTACAAAAAAGCCTTCAATTTCTTCACCGACCAGGATTCTGAATCGGTTTTAGATTTTGAGCCAGAATTCTGCCAGAAATCGGTCAGACAACCGAAAAAATTTATCTTCAAAATTAAAAACCCGTCTTCACAGCCTTTCAAATGTCTTCAAAATGAAGACATGTCTTCATATCTGACATCGCTGGGTGGAACCGATTTTCACACAGTTCGTCTCAAATGAAAGGTACAACATTCCCATCGGCTGCTACTGATGTTTTTTATGGATCCGACTTTTGGTTCCCGATTTAAAGAGGAGAAATTTATATTTAAAATGTGAGCCTAATTCTAGGGGCAGTTCATTCTAAGAATGTATAACAAATTTGCATCAAATTAGAAAAAATGCATTTAATTTCCATTTTTGCATCAGCTTTGCACTCCCTCGCAGAAAAGTTTGTTTAACAAACGTCCTACGCTGATCCACTTTGTTCCACGTTTTGTTAAATGTAGGGCTAGTTTCTCTGTAGGGTTTTGACGTCTTACACGCAACGCAAACAACATTGCACGCAACGCAAAATACATTATGAATTTCTATTTTGATGTAAATAAATGCATTTAATTTCGCTGATTTTCAAAAATGCATCACAAGTGATCTGCCCCTAGGCCTAATTGCTTTGATTTGTAGCTCAAGGTGCTAAGTGGCATTGAAAGTCTCTTTCGTCTCATTGGCCACCAGCGACGATTCCGGAAGCCCCGGTGAATGTATCCACATCCAGAATAGCAGTCACATCGGTTTTTCGGAGATCTAAACAGATTTGACCAAACTTAGTCTCAAATGAAAGCTGTTGCATCCCCGTAAATCGCTATCCCGATCCGACTTCCGGTCCGGATCTACGGCTTGTTGAGTGGGTTCGCATGATATATTTCGATTGTATAGATTGGCTGCAAATACGAATAGTCGAAACAAAAGGCGAAGTTCAGTAATGCTTGCTGTTTTATAAATCGGAACCACACTGGTCTGGTGGTTCAGAGGACACTTGCCTCAAAAGCCCCTCGTCGTATCTTTGAGTCCCATCCAGGACACAATAACAATAACAAAGCCATAATTTTTGCTGTAACATTAGGGGAGCTCGGGATAGTTGGCGGCTGGGGTAAGTTGGCGAAGCCCCCTTTTCTCCGCTTCCATTCGCCATATAGCGCTGTCTCTCGTTGTGTACCTCAAGTAATGTGAAAAACATTTTCCAATGTGTTTATGTTTCATAAAATTTTGATTTGTATAAGTTGTGGGCGATATTGTGTATTCGCGCATATTAAGTAAATTTTCTTATTTTTTTATCATTTTGTGTTATCAAGGTGATTTTAATCTATTGCACAAATGATTAAATTTTTCAATAGTGCGGCTTTCAGTATCCGTACGGATATTACACTTATCCACAAACGCATCGAAGTCAAAATGCCGGTGTATTCAAACTGAAATATAATGGTAAAATTCGGTTAATATACAGTTTTATTGAAAAGGCATTCAGCATGTTCCATAAGGACCCGACGTAATTGAATTTCCTGGCGTATCGCAAAAGCCCCATAGATACCGCCAACTTAACCCGGGGTCGGGGTAAGTTGGTGGGGTTTCCGCGTCATATATTTGTTTATATAAAAACAAAAACAATGCCACAAGCATTCCAATTAAGTTCAGAGATGTTGCCAACAGTCTGCTCTTTTATGCAGCGTATTCTATTTTATGCACGGTTTACCTAAATTAACCCTTTATAAGGCGGTGACAACTATATTGCCACCTTTTCGTTTCGTTCATAACACAGGAATATGAAGTGATAAGTGATCTAATCATAGGAAATTTGTTATGAGCCAGGTAACTCTTCTTATTGCTTTTCACTAAGATAGAATGATAACTTTGAAATTGGTGAAAAGTTTTTTTGAAAAACGATAATAAAATTTGCACAATTTTGAAAAAAAAATGTTCTAAACCCTATAAGTAAGCTATTTTTGTCCAAAAGCTTAGTTTATAGGTGGCAAAAATAAGAAAGAATAAAATAAATTGAATTTAAAAAGGCGGCACTATAGTTGCCAATGTTTAATATATTTCAAAAGAATTGAATAATGAGACCTCAGATTGCAGACGTATAGTCTAGAACGAAAGTTATTTAAAAACTTGTGTAAAGTTTCAAATAAATATGCGTTGACAATTGGTGTAGATACTTTATTACATAAAGGAGGAGGTATAAATATTTAAACTAGCAATTATAAAAATGATTACAAAAAACTGGCATGATGGCAGCTAGCATAAGCTATGCTTTGCTTCAGAAATAGAGAATCGTGAAACGTTTTTGCCGGGTGGTGGCAACTATATTACCATCTTTTTCAAAACAATTTTTATTACGAAATAAATGTAAATATATTCTAAACAAAGTGGAAGAACCGTGTTTTCATAAATATAACATTCATTAATAGTCCTGAACTCTGGACCTTATAAAGGGTTAAAGCGGTAAAAAATGACAACTGAAAACACTGCCAACTAGCCCCGGTCTCTGCTACTGAAACAATACAATATTTCACAGTAAAGTCTAATGTTATGCTACAATACAAAAATCAATTTCAATGTAAATTCAACTTAAACTTACAGTGCAATAGGAATGTATGTGTTTTCACATTAAAAAATAATCTATTTTTCATATTGTTTCTCGGAATCAGCGAAATATAATTTTAATTTATTGTTTCATATTTGTAGCTTTGTAAAATTACCTATCGCTAGAAATTCTACTGTAAAGCTACTGGAAGAGCTATGCGTCAAACAGTAGGGGAGAGTGAGGACACTTGATCCTTGGAGATATTTGATTCCCTGGCCATATAAAAAGAAAATGAAGTATTTGGTCGTTTAAAATGTTTAAAAAACAAATCTGAGATACTACATTTGGTTTGGAAAAATTGTATAATATTTTAGAAAATATGTGTTTCAATCCATCTCGAAGATCTTTTCACAAATTTTTTGAATGGTTGTATGAGATTGTCGAACTAATTATTTATGAATATTTTCAAGTATGATTACTTTCGAAGGGCAGTTCCGTAGAAAAACACGTTTTTCGAATAAAGAGTTTCACTACACATGCAAAAAAAATAAATTTTGTTCACCTCATACAACAGGTACCTTTGATCCTTGTAACAATGGGTATGCTTGATCCCTATCATTAGTTCTCTCAAACACTTCCGAAATATATATAATTAGAAAAACATCATTTTCATATAATACCTGGTACTATTAATTGAACTAAAATGTTTTTTTCCGTGAACAAATGATTGTATAAGTTATTTAAGGTTGAAAAAGCCAGTTAAACAGCATTGATTTACCGCAAATACTTGTCTTGACTTTCTACTGTGGTTAAAGCTTGTCGTACATCTAAAAAGGTAGGCTTATTATTTAATTTGTCAGGATAGGTGGGTAGCTGAACTTTCGTATCCATAGGTCTTAGTGGGCTTTGTTTCTTTAGCCCTAATAGGCGGGGGATCAAGTTACCAAACGTTTTTACGAAAACCTCGTTATGGCATGATTTTCAAAACTGTTTATATTACTGGCAGGACAGTTAGTTTTCCGATTTACACAATATTCACAGCTCTTACAATTCCAATTGCCTACAAGTTGGCAAATTTTGCAATTGAAATTTTTATTTCATTAAAAAGTTATGAGTAAAAAACAAAAGTGGGATCAAGCGTACCCACTCTCCCCTAATAACCATAATATTTATTGTTTAATGATCGTTTGTAGGGTAAACACTATTGTTAAATTATATTCGAGCAGGCTTTACTTAACTTGTCTTAAAATTGTTTTCAAATGGTTACTAACTTATTTGAAATTATTTTTTTTATGTAACCGATGCACATTCTTATTATTGGGAGACCCGGGGCTGTTAAGACTATGGGGGTAATTCGGACCCCTCGATTTCTCAGAAAATTGTAAGACTCCTCAAAACAAAAATCATTATGATGGTAATACCGTGATTAACAAATTAACAAACAAATAAAAGTGAAAACCAAAATAACAGGAAAGTGGTTTGGAAAGCTTTAAGCTCCTATTTTATGGAATGATTTTCGTTTGGGTGAAAACACAGATATTTTCAAAACGCTCACCACTTTCTTTGCGAAATGAGCGTACGGGACTATTCGGACCCCCTATTCCATCAACCACCGTTCTGCGGCTTGCGGCTACGCATACGATTGCATACGCCACAGCAAAGAAAATACATGATGCGCCAATCGACAGCTGTGGCTAACCTGATTAAGTTTTTGTTGCACTTCTTTTTGTTTCTTTAGGAGTTTCTCTAAAAAATATTTCATAGGTAAACATAATTCCATTGAAATTAAAATTATAAAAAAGGCAAGCTAAATTTTCCCGTAAGAAGATTCGAATTACCCCTACATTGTAAAAGGATGGAAAACGTAGTTTTGCAAATCGTCGCCTAGCGCTGCCATGGAGTAGTGCAAACTGTTATGGCACCAAAATGTAACTGAGTTTTCAAACTAACAATTAGGACCTTTAACCGACTAATGCTTTCACATCTATCCACCTAAAAGCGTGATTTGCTTAGGTAGGTCCGAATAGCCCCGGGTTCCCCTATTAATCATCTCTGGTAGTTCCGGAAGCCTGAGAGGCTGTAGCCAAATTCCAGAAATAATTGTATGTACTTTGGTTTCTAAGAAATGTCTGAACCGGTTTCCATTAGAGGTGTGTGCCGCGCCGCCGATTTCAGGTAAAAATCGGCGGCGCGCCAACTTCACGCCAATGTGCTTACTATTTTCACATGCAATCGTCGGAGCGGCGCTGCGGCGGCGTGTCGCGCACCTCTAGTTTCCATAAACTTTGTCTCAAATTAAAAGTACATGTGTAGCCTACCGCGTACTAGCATTTATTATAATTAATATAACATTTACCTGCATTTTTAATGTCTGAATTCTTTAATTCTAGAATCTTTGAATTTTTGAGTTATTGTATTTTTGTATTATTGAATTATTGAATTATTGAATTATTGAATTATTGAATTATTGAATTATTGAATTATTGAATTATTGAATTATTGAATTATTGAATTATTGAATTATTGAATTATTGAATTATTGAATTATTGAATTATTGAATTATTGAATTATTGAATTATTGAATTATTGAATTATTGAATTATTGAATTATTGAATTATTGAATTATTGAATTATTGAATTATTGAATTATTGAATTATTGAATTATTGAATTATTGAATTATTGAATTATTGAATTATTGAATTATTGAATTATTGAATTATTGAATTATTGAATTATTGAATTATTGAATTATTGAATTATTGAATTATTGAATTATTGAATTATTGAATTATTGAATTATTGAATTATTGAATTATTGAATTATTGAATTATTGAATTATTGAATTATTGAATTATTGAATTATTGAATTATTGAATTATTGAATTATTGAATTATTGAATTATTGAATTATTGAATTATTGAATTATTGATTTATTGAATTATTGAATTATTGAATTATTGAATTATTGAATTATTGAATTATTGAATTATTGAATTATTGAATTATTGAATTATTGAATTATTGTATTATTGAATTATTGAATTATTGAATTATTGAATTATTGAATTATTGAATTATTGAATTATTGAATTATTGAATTATTGAATTATTGAATTATTGAATTATTGAATTATTGAATTATTGAATTACTGAATTATTGAATTATTGAATTATTGAATTATTGAATTATTGAATTATTGAATTATTGAATTATTGAATTATTGAATTATTGAATTATTGAATTATTGAATTATTGAATTATTGAATTATTGAATTATTGAATTATTGAATTATTGAATTATTGAATTATTGAATTATTGAATTATTGAATTATTGAATTATTGAATTATTGAATTATTGAATTATTGAATTATTGAATTATTGAATTGTTGAATTATTGAATTATTGAATTATGGAATTATTGAAATATTGAATTATTGAATTATTGAATTATTGAATTATTGAATTGTTGAATTATTGAAATATTGAATTATTGAAATATTGAATTATTGAATTATTGAATTATTGAATTATTGAATTATTGAATTATTGAATTATTGAATTATTGAATTATTGAATTATTGAATTATTGAATTATTGAATTATTGAATTATTGAATTATTGAATTATTGAATTATTGAATTATTGAATTATTGAATTATTGAATTATTGAATTATTGAATTATTGAATTATTGAATTATTGAATTATTGAATTATTGAATTATTGAATTATTGAATTATTGAATTATTGAATTATTGAATTATTGAATTATTGAATTATTGAATTATTGAATTATTGAATTATTGAATTATTGAATTATTGAATTATTGAATTATTGAATTATTGAATTATTGAATTATTGAATTATTGAATTATTGAATTATTGAATTATTGAATTATTGAATTATTGAATTATTGAATTATTGAATTATTGAATTATTGAATTATTGAATTATTGAATTATTGAATTATTGAATTATTGAATTATTGAATTATTGAATTATTGAATTATTGAATTATTGAATTATTGAATTATTGAATTATTGAATTATTGAATTATTGAATTATTGAATTATTGAATTATTGAATTATTGAATTATTGAATTATTGAATTATTGAATTATTGAATTATTGAATTATTGAATTATTGAATTATTGAATTATTGAATTATTGAATTATTGAATTATTGAATTATTGAATTATTGAATTATTGAATTATTGAATTATTGAATTATTGAATTATTGAATTATTGAATTACTGAATTATTGAATTATTGAATTATTGAATTATTGAATTATTGAATTATTGAATTATTGAATTATTGAATTATTGAATTATTGAATTATTGAATTATTGAATTATTGAATTATTGAATTATTGAATTATTGAATTATTGAATTATTGAATTATTGAATTATTGAATTATTGAATTATTGAATTATTGAATTATTGAATTATTGAATTATTGAATTATTGAATTATTGAATTATTGAATTATTGAATTATTGAATTATTGAATTATTGAATTATTGAATTATTGAATTATTGAATTATTGAATTATTGAATTATTGAATTATTGAATTATTGAATTATTGAATTACTGAATTATTGAATTATTGAATTATTGAATTATTGAATTATTGAATTATTGAATTATTGAATTATTGAATTATTGAATTATTGAATTATTGAATTATTGAATTATTGAATTATTGAATTATTGAATTATTGAATTATTGAATTATTGAATTATTGAATTATTGAATTATTGAATTATTGAATTATTGAATTATTGAATTATTGAATTATTGAATTATTGAATTATTGAATTATTGAATTATTGAATTATTGAATTATTGAATTATTGAATTATTGAATTATTGAATTATTGAATTATTGAATTATTGAATTATTGAATTATTGAATTATTGCATTATTGAATTATTGAATTATTGAATTATTGAATTATTGAATTATTGAATTATTGAATTATTGAATTATTGAATTATTGAATTATTGAATTATTGAATTATTGAATTATTGAATTATTGAATTATTGAATTATTGAATTATTGAATTATTGAATTATTGAATTATTGAATTATTGAATTATTGAATTATTGAATTATTGAATTATTGAATTATTGAATTATTGAATTATTGAATTATTGAATTATTGAATTATTGAATTATTGAATTATTGAATTATTGAATTATTGAATTATTGAATTATTGAATTATTGAATTGTTGAATTGTTGAATTATTGAATTGTTGAATTATTGAATTATTGAATTATTGAATTATTGAATTATTGAATTATTGAATTATTGAATTATTGAATTATTGAATTATTGAATTATTGAATTATTGAATTATTGAATTATTGAATTATTGAATTATTGAATTATTGAATTATTGAATTATTGAATTATTGAATTATTGAATTATTGAATTATTGAATTATTGAATTATTGAATTATTGAATTATTGAATTATTGAATTATTGAATTATTGAATTATCGAATTATTGAATTATTGAATTATTGAATTATTGAATTATTGAATTATTGAATTATTGAATTATTGAATTATTGAATTATTGAATTATTGAATTATTGAATTATTGAATTATTGAATTATTGAATTATTGAATTATTGAATTATTGAATTATTGAATTATTGAATTATTGAATTATTGAATTATTGAATTATTGAATTATTGAATTATTGAATTATTGAATTATTGAATTATTGAATTATTGAATTATTGAATTATTGAATTATTGAATTATTGAATTATTGAATTATTGAATTATTGAATTATTGAATTATTGAATTATTGAATGATTGAATTATTGAATTATTGAATTATTGAATTATTGAATTATTGAATTATTGAATTACTGAATTATTGAATTATTGAATTATTGAATTATTGAATTATTGAATTATTGAATTATTGAATTATTGAATTATTGAATTATTGAATTATTGAATTATTGAATTATTGAATTATTGAATTATTGAATTATTGAATTATTGAATTATTGAATTATTGAATTATTGAATTATTGAATTATTGAATTATTGAATTATTGAATTATTGAATTATTGAATTATTGAATTATTGAATTATTGAATTATTGAATTATTGAATTATTGAATTATTGAATTATTGAATTATTGAATTATTGAATTATTGAATTATTGAATTATTGAATTATTGAATTATTGAATTATTGAATTATTGAATTATTGAATTATTGAATTATTGAATTATTGAATTATTGAATTATTGAATTATTGAATTATTGAATTATTGAATTATTGAATTATTGAATTATTGAATTATTGAATTATTGAATTATTGAATTATTGAATTATTGAATTATTGAATTATTGAATTATTGAATTATTGAATTATTGAATTATTGAATTATTGAATCATTGAATCATTGAATTATTGAATTATTGAATTATTGAATTATTGAATTATTGAATTATTGAATTATTGAATTATTGAATTATTGAATTATTGAATTATTGAATTATTGAATTATTGAATTATTGAATTATTGAATTATTGAATTATTGAATTATTGAATTATTGAATTATTGAATTATTGAATTATTGAATTATTGAATTATTGAATTATTGAATTATTGAATTATTGAATTATTGAATTATTGAATTATTGAATTATTGAATTATTGAATTATTGAATTATTGAATTATTGAATTATTGAATTATTGAATTATTGAATTATTGAATTATTGAATTATTGAATTATTGAATTATTGAATTATTGAATTATTGAATTATTGAATTATTGAATTATTGAATTATTGAATTATTGAATTATTGAATTATTGAATTATTGAATTATTGAATTATTGAATTATTGAATTATTGAATTATTGAATTATTGAATTATTGAATTATTGAATTATTGAATTATTGAATTATTGAATTATTGAATTATTGAATTATTGAATTATTGAATTATTGAATTATTGAATTATTGAATTATTGAATTATTGAATTATTGAATTATTGAATTATTGAATTATTGAATTATTGAATTATTGAATTATTGAATTATTGAATTATTGAATTATTGAATTATTGAATTATTGAATTATTGAATTATTGAATTATTGAATTATTGAATTATTGAATTATTGAATTATTGAATTATTGAATTATTGAATTATTGAATTATTGAATTATTGAATTATTGAATTATTGAATTATTGAATTATTGAATTATTGAATTATTGAATTATTGAATTATTGAATTATTGAATTATTGAATTATTGAATTATTGAATTATTGAATTATTGAATTATTGAATTATTGAATTATTGAATTATTGAATTATTGAATTATTGAATTATTGAATTATTGAATTATTGAATTATTGAATTATTGAATTATTGAATTATTGAATTATTGAATTATTGAATTATTGAATTATTGAATTATTGAATTATTGAATTATTGAATTATTGAATTATTGAATTATTGAATTATTGAATTATTGAATTATTGAATTATTGAATTATTGAATTATTGAATTATTGAATTATTGAATTATTGAATTATTGAATTATTGAATTATTGAATTATTGAATTATTGAATTATTGAATTATTGA
Source organism: Topomyia yanbarensis (assembly GCF_030247195.1). Lineage (NCBI taxonomy): Eukaryota > Metazoa > Arthropoda > Insecta > Diptera > Culicidae > Topomyia > Topomyia yanbarensis. Next base: position 133,020,867 of record NC_080670.1, on the reverse strand, counting down.
ATTATTGAATTATTGAATTATTGAATTATTGAATTATTGAATTATTGAATTATTGAATTATTGAATTATTGAATTATTGAATTATTGAATTATTGAATTATTGAATTATTGAATTATTGAATTATTGAATTATTGAATTATTGAATTATTGAATTATTGAATTATTGAATTATTGAATTATTGAATTATTGAATTATTGAATTATTGAATTATTGAATTATTGAATTATTGAATTATTGAATTATTGAATTATTGAATTATTGAATTATTGAATTATTGAATTATTGAATTATTGAATTATTGAATTATTGAATTATTGAATTATTGAATTATTGAATTATTGAATTATTGAATTATTGAATTATTGAATTATTGAATTATTGAATTATTGAATTATTGAATTATTGAATTATTGAATTATTGAATTATTGAATTATTGAATTATTGAATTATTGAATTATTGAATTATTGAATTATTGAATTATTGAATTATTGAATTATTGAATTATTGAATTATTGAATTATTGAATTATTGAATTATTGAATTATTGAATTATTGAATTATTGAATTATTGAATTATTGAATTATTGAATTATTGAATTATTGAATTATTGAATTATTGAATTATTGAATTATTGAATTATTGAATTATTGAATTATTGAATTATTGAATTATTGAATTATTGAATTATTGAATTATTGAATTATTGAATTATTGAATTATTGAATTATTGAATTATTGAATTATTGAATTATTGAATTATTGAATTATTGAATTATTGAATTATTGAATTATTGAATTATTGAATTATTGAATTATTGAATTATTGAATTATTGAATTATTGAATTATTGAATTATTGAATTATTGAATTATTGAATTATTGAATTATTGAATTATTGAATTATTGAATTATTGAATTATTGAATTATTGAATTATTGAATTATTGAATTATTGAATTATTGAATTATTGAATTATTGAATTATTGAATTATTGAATTATTGAATTATTGAATTATTGAATTATTGAATTATTGAATTATTGAATTATTGAATTATTGAATTATTGAATTATTGAATTATTGAATTATTGAATTATTGAATTATTGAATTATTGAATTATTGAATTATTGAATTATTGAATTATTGAATTATTGAATTATTGAATTATTGAATTATTGAATTATTGAATTATTGAATTATTGAATTATTGAATTATTGAATTATTGAATTATTGAATTATTGAATTATTGAATTATTGAATTATTGAATTATTGAATTATTGAATTATTGAATTATTGAATTATTGAATTATTGAATTATTGAATTATTGAATTATTGAATTATTGAATTATTGAATTATTGAATTATTGAATTATTGAATTATTGAATTATTGAATTATTGAATTATTGAATTATTGAATTATTGAATTATTGAATTATTGAATTATTGAATTATTGAATTATTGAATTATTGAATTATTGAATTATTGAATTATTGAATTATTGAATTATTGAATTATTGAATTATTGAATTATTGAATTATTGAATTATTGAATTATTGAATTATTGAATTATTGAATTATTGAATTATTGAATTATTGAATTATTGAATTATTGAATTATTGAATTATTGAATTATTGAATTATTGAATTATTGAATTATTGAATTATTGAATTATTGAATTATTGAATTATTGAATTATTGAATTATTGAATTATTGAATTATTGAATTATTGAATTATTGAATTATTGAATTATTGAATTATTGAATTATTGAATTATTGAATTATTGAATTATTGAATTATTGAATTATTGAATTATTGAATTATTGAATTATTGAATTATTGAATTATTGAATTATTGAATTATTGAATTATTGAATTATTGAATTATTGAATTATTGAATTATTGAATTATTGAATTATTGAATTATTGAATTATTGAATTATTGAATTATTGAATTATTGAATTATTGAATTATTGAATTATTGAATTATTGAATTATTGAATTATTGAATTATTGAATTATTGAATTATTGAATTATTGAATTATTGAATTATTGAATTATTGAATTATTGAATTATTGAATTATTGAATTATTGAATTATTGAATTATTGAATTATTGAATTATTGAATTATTGAATTATTGAATTATTGAATTATTGAATTATTGAATTATTGAATTATTGAATTATTGAATTATTGAATTATTGAATTATTGAATTATTGAATTATTGAATTATTGAATTATTGAATTATTGAATTATTGAATTATTGAATTATTGAATTATTGAATTATTGAATTATTGAATTATTGAATTATTGAATTTTTGAATTTTTGAATTTTTGAATTATTGAATTATTGAATTATTGAATTATTGAATTATTGAATTACAAAAAAAAACTAAACTAAATATATTATTACCCATTCCGCTCTCTTCAAACTCACGGGAAAACATATGCATCAAACAAAATGACGTCATGAACAACGTTTGTTTACCGTTTGATGTCTCTACCTTGTTTCGATAATTCGCATGCTGCGACATCTTGCGGATAAAATGCATCCGCCCTCCCAAAGACAGCAACCGTGCACAGAAAAAGTGGCCTAGCAAATATTCAGGCTGAATATTTTCAGGCAACATTGCAAACGACAAACTTTTGTCAAAGCGTGGCGTGTCTTGTTATGTTGCCGCATGTGAATAGGTGGAACAAAATGTATAGTGAATATTCGAGGCAACATGTGGCGGACACATGTTGCCTGTTGCTTGTGGCCTCGTGAGCAAACTGCTTAAAGCGTCCTCCCTGGTTTAGCACAAATGAGTTGCACAGACTCGCAAACATAGAAACATTAGAAATTATGACGAACAGTATTATAAGCAACTTCCGACAAAAATCGTTGCAATCTTCCATTGCAACGATTAACTCTCTTTATAGTTTATAAGTTAGTTTATAAGATTTGTTTAGCTCCTTATTCAGAAGACAAGTAGGTTTAAAACATCCTACTGAAAAAATACTTAAAAGCGAAAGCATATTATAACTTAATGATAATTAACTGAATCATGTAAACAATAGGGACGAAAAGTCACCACTTGTGGCTGAACACCAAATATACTAAATTAGAAATGTAATGCAAACAAAACAATATAATCAAATAGAAAATAATATATAAAAAAAATATATGTATAAATAGACGATAGGACCATTATAAAATAAAAGCGCTTGTAAGGACGTGGCCAGGTGTGTGGGGATGAGTGGGTCTAAGTCATTTTAGATTGTGGCGAAGTCTGATATGGCAATGGATATGTTCAATTCTGCAACTCCATCTACGATTTGTGCAGATGCTATGTTATGCTATGTCCTATTCGAGAAAAAAATATAAATTCTCATTCAGAGCAACAAAATCACCAAATAAAAAATTTACCTACTTTTTTATGTACACTTCAAGAAAACAAGTTTAAACGTGTTAATCCGCTTCAAAACAGCAAAACAATTTTTTTACCGCTACAAAGATGTTCCATCTCCGTCACTCCGTCCTACAATGTTGTGTCATCTTATGCTTCAGTGGCAGGTAACACGGCTAAAAGTTCGATGGCTACCACCAGTGATGCCACATTGAAATCTGTGTTTGAGTTAAAAAAATCTTTTTATCATCTGTGATGCCTGAAATAGGAAAAAATCTGTGCAAAATTTCCAAAAACTCTGTGAAAAATCGCTATATTTCTAAAAATCTGTGAAATTTTCATCAACAATGCCAAAAATCTGTCATCTGTGAAAAAGAATCTTTGACCAAAATTATGAAAAAAATCTGTGAATATGCTAGACTCGGCTACCACGCCTCGTTCTCACACGACACACAGAGGAGTAACTAGAACAAATTCTTGGCAAATTATCAAAATATTCTTTTTCGATTTTTTGTTTCGTAATTTTTTTACATATCTAAAAGCCTACTGTATAACGTGGTAAAATTAGGAGCATGTCCGAATTTTTGCGTGGATGCAAAATGGTTATATTTCAGGGTTTTTTTAAATCATTTTCATTATATATTCAGCAATATCGCTTTCTAGTGATGATGGCTGTTTTAAATAAGACAATATTATTCCAAACGTTGTTGAACACAACCATTTGTATAACTTAAGCTTAAAACTAACTGAAATTAGTAGTGTTTCTGTTCATTGCATCAACTTTAAAAATGTTTTTTAAACATTTTATGCCAAACTTGAATGATAAAAAAGTTATATTAAACGGCGAGCTCAGGCAAAGTTGCTGTGCAGTATTACAAAATAAGATTCCAGCTATCTAAAAAACATTCGAACTCTTTCTATCTTGTCAGATTCACAAATTCCAAGCGATTTGAAAATATTTAAATTTTTACTAGTTTAAGGTACACCGAAATGCTGTAGGGCCAAATACTTGGTTTGGAAAAATGTATCTCAATGAATACGTGTACAGGCATCCCTTCCCCTCTCCCTTTTGCACTGATCATCTGTTTATGTAACACGAAAAACAAATGTATTCACAAAGATCTCCTTGAAATTACTAGTATTCTAAAGGATATAGAAAATTGACCTCTGCAGTGGTAGGTGGATAGATGTCAAATTGTTCCACAAACTAGTTATTATCTATTTATAGTTCATGTTAAGGCAACAGCAATAGCAGCAGTAAATAATTTTGACCAAGATTCGATCCCAGTTACTCCTCTGTGCGACGCTTCCTTTGCTACAATGGATCTAGGTAGCATAATGGAAGAAATATTGAATTTCTGGCAGCAAGCTGATGACTGTTATGTTAAATTGTAACACCATGTTTGCAGCTTTTTAAACTGGGTGGGAATTAGTTAACAAAATTGTAATGAATTTAAAATTTAATATTGACTTCAAATAATCATTTACCAGGTTATAAGCTTAAATCCGCTGTTTTTTGTCAAAAAACGGTTTTTTTACATTTCTTATAAAAGAAATGTATAGAATTTGCTCAAACTTTCAAGATTTTTTCCGAGGCCCGGAGGGCCGAGTCTTATATACCAATCGACCCAGCTCGACGATTTGGGACAATGTCTGTGTGTGTATGTATGTATGTAACGGACAAATTCTCATTCGTGTTTCTCAGCACTGGCTGAACCGATCTTATCCAAACCAATTTTAAATGAAAGAACTAAAAAACAGTAAGAACGCTATTAATTTGTTTTTGATTCTGATGTTTAGTTTCCAAGATATGAATGTTTGAATGCGTAAAAATGGCGTTTTTTGCAGTTTTTTTAAATTATCTGCTGAAATTGAAAATGTAGATTAACAATTTATATGTTTTTAGACAGCTTTAACGAATACCTTTCGAACAAGTTATAGATTGTTGAAATCGGACTATTATCAAAAGAGATATTTAACATTAAATGCGGACGGAAGATTTTTATCATTTCCCATTGCCAGAAATATGACCAAAAACATGTAATCTATTATTAACGCCAAAACGGCTTATTTTAGGTCAATAGTATCTTCGGAGAATTTAATGGAGGCAATATACCCTTTCTTTTGGTATTGTGCTTTTGCTGATTAATCCCCTATGAGTGAGATATTTTCACAAATTTTCTTGGAAGTGATTATATCGAAATGATGCCTTCAGCAAATTTGTAGCTCTTACTTTTGCGAATAACTTTACTGAAGACTTCAAATATCTATTTTGAATACTTTAAAAGTTATGGCTTGTTGTTTGTGGAGTACTCTTTGTCGCCTATTTATTGTTCAATATAGTAATAATCCATTGAAACATTATTTCAATAAAACGAATTTTGTATTTCATTTTTCTATCTACAACCGCTGGAAATAATCTCCGAATACTTCCAAGTTGTCTGGAAGGAACTTGATAACTTATCAGTGCAAAAATGTTCATTTGTGCGAACCTTCTGACTGCAATTTTTCTAACTTATAACCATCGGATCGATCTGAAACATACCGGAAAATGAAAAGCGAAATAAATAACTCCAAGCAACGGCGTAGCCAAGAGAAGGTTTTGGGGTTTAACACCATACAACCTCCCCCCCCCCCCACCACACCACACCCAAAAAAAATATTGGATTGAAATTGAAAATTTATTGATGCTGACTGATTTAATTCAATATTACAATAACAATTATCTGATCCGTAGATTGATAACCTGTTGTTGTAAACATCATGAGGACTTTTGATAAATTGTCGGAATGGGGTGCTGATATGTAACTGATCTATTGGTCTTGATTTCACAGTTGTCTAATTGCATCAATATCAAATTTCTGCCTGAAAACATTCCAATAGAAAATTCCAGAGTTCTGTAATCAATCATAATCCTCAGATTTATTTTCAAATTGAGCTCGCTTTTGTAGAGATGTACTGTAATAAGGGATTTTATTTAATAGGAAGCGAAGTTAAAATTGATTTAATGTCTATGAAACATAGAACTGCTCACCAAAAAAAACTTTCAACATTTGCTAAAAATGTTTTTGCCTTTCTCATTCACTCTAAAATTCGTCAATCTAATCCCGACCCGGGGGGCCGAGTGTCATATGCCAATCGACTCAGTTCGTAGAGATCGGAAAATGTCTGTGTGTGTATGCATGTGTGTGTATGTGTATATGTGGAAAAAATGTGACCTCTGTTTCTCAGAGATGGCTGGACCGATTTGCACAAAGTTAGTCTCAAATGAAAGGTACAACCTGCCCATCGGCTGCTATTAAATTTTTTATTGATTGAACTTCCGGTTCCGGAGTTACGAGTTGAAGAGTGCAATCACACAGCAAATTCCCATATAAACTGAAATGAACAAAATTTCAAAATCAAATTTGTATTTTTGATGCCAAATGACTTTAAAATGCATGAAACATTGAGATGTTTGACAAAAATCACTTTAAAAATCGTCAATCATACCGGCCCGGAGTATGCAGTGAGGGGTTGCTACTTTAAAATTAAAATTTCTTAACAAGTTGAAAATTTTTGGCAGGACCCGGACCTCCCGGATCATTCTCCATAATCCGCAGCTGGTTTCAAGCGATGTTTCAGTATCACATAGTATCTCAAGATCGTGGCTGTCGATCCATTGTATGTATGTGCAAATCGTACTGAACACGTAATATTCATTTCCACCATTGTATTGAACATAACCAGCCATGGAATCGTAGTCTGGACAAATGAGAAAAGCACAATTGCACCACTAGGTGGATTAAAACAGGTTTATATTTTGGGAATGCGTCGAGTTGAGACGAAAACGTAATATGATTAATAACGAGGATAACACTTTCCGAATGTAGAGAGAAATTTATGAAAAATGACGATTTCCATTCGACTCTAGCAGGTCCTGATCGATTTTGATGAGCATTTGATTTTTGTTGTATGACCAATTATATGTATAGGTCAAATGTTCAAAAACAGTAATTTAAGGTCAAGATAGCATCATTTTGAAACCGCCGATTTCGGAGGTTTAGTATCTTCGATGAGTCTTACAAACGTTAAACAGCGCATCATTTGATAAAATAATTTTGACGGTATATCGTCCAAGAAGTATTTATGGTGAATTTTCTCAGGTTAATATTCATGACTACAATAGAGTCTCAACAAATTCGCTAAAGACACGAACTCTGTTACTATTTTCTGAAAATTAATTCTGCATAATTTTAAAACTTCAAAAATTACGGTTTCGGAATTATGCCGTTTGGACAGTAAGATCGATTTTCACCAAACCTCCACCAAACCGAATTTCTGGCTACGCCGCTGACTTCAAGTAATTAGAAACAAAGTCGTTCTACACTCGTTCACAAGAAACTTCTTCGAATGCTGAATATCTATTATAATACATTGAAACCCCAATTTTATCAGCCAAATATGAACATATGTTTGATGGGCTTTAGCAGACGAACAATACTGAATTCGAGTAAATCCTTTCTTGAGCATGTTTTCCTTATAATAAAGATGGAAACATGCAAAAATAAAAAGTACATCATAATCAGAAATAGACTACATCCAGGGACGGGAAGAATATTTTAACAGCTTCAGTTTATTATAAAGAAAAAAATGGCCCGATTTAGTCAATGTCCGCATTTTGTCAGCCTAAAATACACCATGAGTTTGATAAAAATGGGTCTTTATTGTATGTATTATTCACTGTGTTTCACATTAATAGGTACATTTCATTTTTGGGGATTTTTTTATTGCATCGAACTACAACAATTTTTAGGTAGCTTTCAAGGGGTTATTTTATAGACTTCTTCCAAAATTTGGCGAACTTATTCCAATTCGTATACCAATTAATTGGTATACTTAAGGGTTTATATGTTGCAGATAGAGAAAATACTGAAATTTTCAGCTTTTTTCCTACACAATATTACGAAAGCTTATTAAACAATTTTTCCTGATAAGTTTGTGAAAATTATAAACTATTTGAAATTTTTTAATAGTTTAATTTTTTTTTAACCGTGATTTCTTAATAAATAGTGACCATCGCTTCACAACGTAGTCTATTTTTCATGGCAGCGGTGAGCACGATCTCTCGAATTGCTGAACTGAAAATTATGGAATAGAAATTAATTTTTAGTATTCTTTACAGATTTAACTCGCCGCGCAGATAGCTCTGAATTAGACCTGCTGGTGCCCTTAGACGATTTCGCTAGATTTTCAGAGCACTGTGCACCCAGTGCATTAACGCAAGTGACGGAAGGCTATCGAAAAGTTTCGTGAAAATGAAAATTGCAGTAATTATGATGATTTTCCCAAACGGCTCGTTTTCGAGAGGTTTTTATTTGTTCTTTGGCATTAGGATTAGCGATAATAATTCAAATCAAGGATACTACTGGGAAGTCACCTTTAGAAAAAGTCGATGTCGAAGTAAAATATGGAACTATGCACGCGTGCACTTCAGAGATAGCGTGATATCAGGAGCTGCGATTTCATTTCAACGCTTTTTTGTGAAAAGGGCAATACTTACAAATGTAAACATAAGGCTTTTTTCATACATGCGAATGAGGGCTTTGAAACGCAACAAATTAACCTAAAAATTTTGATTCTACGATATTGCATTCTTAAACTACAGCAAAAATACAACGGGCGAAACCATATTTTTGTTTATTTAAAGTTTCGCCCTCCACGTTCCATGCAAACAAACAGGGCGATACTTTTTTTGCTAGCAGTTTAGAGGCGAAACTGCTATTTTCGTATTTTTTAGGATTATCAAGCTGATACCAGCTGTAAATAGTAACAATGATCGCTATTGAAAAAACACGGACGAAATCGGTGGTTTATTTGTTTATTTATTTGTTTATTTGTGGAGCAGGGAAAAGCTCGCTGGAGTGAAGCTCATTTTCGCCTCTTCTCCAGTAGGCATAAAACCTTCTCATCTTTTCATTGTCAACAGGCAATATGCTAACCCTAATGACAAAAAAGCTAATTACTATATAATACACAGAATATAAATAATATACAATGATAGAACATACAAGTAAGTTCAGTACCTATTAACTATGTCTAACACAAACTCGAAAAGTGAAACTTGCTTAAGTACTACTTACAACATAATACAAAATTTTTATAAACGAAAGCAACTAAACAGTGGGTATGACTTCAAAAAACTTTTTTTTTATGGTGGCTCGGGACAAATTAAAGTCGAAGGCATCAGAGAGTTGATTAAACATACGACTCATGCAGGCTATGGGTTCGTTATGACCATAATTAGTTCTAGCAACAGGAAGGCGGAAAAAAGTATGGGATCGCAAAACACGACGATGGATGTTGAAGTGGTGTAGAACGGTAGTTATTGTAAAAAACCGTAAGGGCGATACTTCAATGCTGATAGGTGGGACCGAAAAAGTAAACAATCGCCAAAGGGGCGATACTATCATTTTGTCAATTTCAATAGCAAAAACAAATTTTAATTTAATAATTTCAAATACTTTATGAAGTTTTGGGTTTCGATCACTGAATCATGCAATCTAGGATGTAAAAAAACACAATATTTCTTAAATAGGAAATAAAACCAAGTCTGGAAATATTCACTGTTGATTTTCTTTGAATGGTATCACTGCTAGTATCGCCCTTTTCAAGAAAAAGCGTTGATTTCTTAATTCTCAGTCGCGTTGGAAATTTGAGTAAAGTATAAACTTCAAATCGATTCAAAAAAAATTTCGATTTTTTTTTGGCTCAGTACAATATATAACCCCTTTAGGAAAATTCAGTTTTCCCACCACAATATAGATATTTTATTAACAGAGCATTAACAATAATTCGTTGGAATGTCTATTTTATGGGCCATTTTTTCGCTTTCCCATTGATTTGGTTTGAGATTTCTAGCACTGATGTTGTCCTATGCTGATTTGAGCGATTCTCTGAATCCTGCCACTATCCCATGTAGTATGTGTTATCAAAAACATCGCGAAACCTCAAGTTCTAAATGTTCTCAAACGATATAATATCCGAAGAGAGTGATAAGAGTTATAAGAAATGTCTCATCACACTGTTAGGTGGATTAAAAGCGTTTTGCCTTTCTCATATAGAAAGGTTATGCAATCACTCTGAAAAACGGCAACCTAATCCCGGCCCGGAGGGCCGAGTGTCATATCCCATTCGACTCAGTTCGTCGAGATCGGAAAAAGTCTGTATGTGTGTGTATGTGTGTATGTATGTGTGTGTATGTGTGTGTATGTGTGTGTGTGTGTGTATGTATGTATGTGCGTATGTGTCAAATAATGTCACTCATTTTTCTCAGAGATGGCTGGACCGATTTGCCCAAACTTAGGTGAAAATGAAAGGTGCAACCTTCCCATCGGCTGCTATTGAATTTTGGATCGATCGGAATTCTGGTTCCGGAATTACGGGTTTCAGAGTGCGGCCACACAGAAATTTCGCATAAAAACTATAGGAAAAATTAAAAATAGAATTTTTATTTTTGATGCTAAATGTATTCAAGGTGCATAAAACGTCGAGATTTGATGCAAACACGAAAAAAATTTGACGAAGATTCACGTTTTTGGATTTTGCACATTTTTGCCTTTCTCATATAGAAAGGTTATGCAATCACTCTGAAAAACGTCAACCTAATCCCGGCCCGGAGGGCCGAGTGTCATATCCCATTCGACTCAGTTCGTCGAGATCGGAAAAAGTCTGTATGTGTGTGTATGTGTGTATGTATGTGTGTGTATGTGTGTGTGTGTATGTGTGTGTGTATGTATGTGCGTATGTGTCAAATAATGTCACTTATTTTTCTCAGAGATGGCTGGACCGATTTGCCCAAACTTAGTCTCAAATGAAAGGTGCAACCTTCCCATCGGCTGCTATTGAATTTTGGATCGATCGGAATTCTGGTTCCGGAATTACGGGTTTCAGAGTGCGGCCACACAGAAATTTCGCATAAAAACTATAGGAAAAATTAAAAATAGAATTTTTATTTTTGATGCTAAATGTATTCAAGGTGCATAAAACGTCGAGATTTGATGCAAACACGAAAAAAATTTGACGAAGATTCACGTTTTTGGATTTTGCACATTTTTGCCTTTCTCATATAGAAAGGTTATGCAATCACTCTGAAAAACGCCAACCTAATCCCGGCCCGGAGGGCCGAGTGTCATATCCCATTCGACTCAGTTCGTCGAGATCGGAAAAAGTCTGTATGTGTGTGTGTATGTGTGTATGTATGTGTGTATGTATGTGTGTGTATGTGTGTATGTGTGTGTGTGTATGTGTGTGTGTATGCATGTGCGTATGTGTCAAATAATGTCACTCATTTTTCTCAGAGATGGCTGGACCGATTTGCCCAAACTTAGTCTCAAATGAAAGGTGCAACCTTCCCATCGGCTGCTATTGAATTTTGGATCGATCGGAATTCTGGTTCCGGAATTACGGGTTTCAAAGTGCGGCCACACAGAAATTTCGCATAAAAACTATATGAAAAATTAAAAATAGAATTTTTATTTTTGATGCTAAATGTATTCAAGGTGCATAAAACGTCGAGATTTGATGCAAACACGAAAAAAATTTGACGAAGATTCACGTTTTTGGATTTTGCACATTTTTGCCTTTCTCATATAGAAAGGTTATGCAATCACTCTGAAAAACGTCAACCTAATCCCGGCCCGGAGGGCCGAGTGTCATATCCCATTCGACTCAGTTCGTCGAGATCGGAAAAAGTCTGTATGTGTGTATGTATGTGTGTGTGTATGTGTGTGTATGTGTGTGTATGTGTGTGTGTATGTGTGTGTGTATGTATGTGCGTATGTGTCAAATAATTTCACTCATTTTTCTCAGAGATGGCTGGACCGATTTGCCCAAACTTAGTCTCAAATGAAAGGTGCAACCTTCCCATCGGCTGCTATTGAATTTTGGATCGATCGGAATTCTGGTTCCGGAATTACGGGTTTCAGAGTGCGGCCACACAGAAATTTCGCATAAAAACTATAGGAAAAATTAAAAATAGAATTTTTATTTTTGATGCTAAATGTATTCAAGGTGCATAAAACGTCGAGATTTGATGCAAACACGAAAAAAATTTGACGAAGATTCACGTTTTTGGATTTTGCACATTTTTGCCTTTCTCATATAGAAAGGTTATGCAATCACTCTGAAAAACGTCAACCTAATCCCGGCCCGGAGGGCCGAGTGTCATATCCCATTCGACTCAGTTCGTCGAGATCGGAAAAAGTCTGTATGTGTGTGTGTATGTATGTGTGTGTATGTGTGTGTATGTGTGTGTGTATGTATGTGCGTATGTGTCAAATAATGTCACTCATTTTTCTCAGAGATGGCTGGACCGATTTGCCCAAACTTAGTCTCAAATGAAAGGTGCAACCTTCCCATCGGCTGCTATTGAATTTTGGATCGATCGGAATTCTGGTTCCGGAATTACGGGTTTCAGAGTGCGGCCACACAGAAATTTCGCATAAAAACTATAGGAAAAATTAAAAATAGAATTTTTATTTTTGATGCTAAATGTATTCAAGGTGCATAAAACGTCGAAATTTGATGCAAACACGAAAAAAAATTGACGAAGATTCACGTTTTTGGATTTTGCACATTTTTGCCTTTCTCATATAGAAAGGTTATGCAATCACTCTGAAAAACGTCAACCTAATCCCGGCCCGGAGGGCCGAGTGTCATATCCCATTCGACTCAGTTCGTCGAGATCGGAAAAAGTCTGTATGTGTGTGTGTATGTGTGTATGTATGTGTGTGTATGTGTGTGTGTATGTGTGTATGTGCGTATGTGTCAAATTATGTCACTCATTTTTCTCAGAGATGGCTGGACCGATTTGCCCAAACTTAGTCTCAAATGAAAGGTGCAACCTTCCCATCGGCTGCTATTGAATTTTGGATCGATCGGAATTCTGGTTCCGGAATTACGGGTTTCAGAGTGCGGCCACACAGAAATTTCGCATAAAAACTATAGGAAAAATTAAAAATAGAATTTTTATTTTTGATGCTAAATGTATTCAAGGTGCATAAAACGTCGAGATTTGATGCAAACACGAAAAAAATTTGACGAAGATTCACGTTTTTGGATTTTGCACATTTTTGCCTTTCTCATATAGAAAGGTTATGCAATCACTCTGAAAAACGTCAACCTAATCCCGGCCCGGAGGGCCGAGTGTCATGTCCCATTCGACTCAGTTCGTCGAGATCGGAAAAAGTCTGTATGTGTGTGTGTATGTGTATGTATGTGTGTGTATGTGTGTGTATGTGTGTGTGTGTATGTAGTGTCAAATAATGTCACTCATTTTTCTCAGAGATGGCTGGACCGATTTGCCCAAACTTAGTCTCAAATGAAAGGTGCAACCTTCCCATCGGCTGCTATTGAATTTTGGATCGATCGGAATTCTGGTTCCGGAATTACGGGTTTCAGAGTGCGGCCACACAGAAATTTCGCATAAAAACTATAGGAAAAATTAAAAATAGAATTTTTATTTTTGATGCTAAATGTATTCAAGGTGCATAAAACGTCGAGATTTGATGCAAACACGAAAAAAATTTGACGAAGATTCACGTTTTTGGATTTTGCACATTTTTGCCTTTCTCATATAGAAAGGTTATGCAATCACTCTGAAAAACGCCAACCTAATCCCGGCCCGGAGGGCCGAGTGTCATATCCCATTCGACTCAGTTCGTCGAGATCGGAAAAAGTCTGTATGTGTGTGTGTATGTGTGTATGTATGTGTGTATGTATGTGTGTGTATGTGTGTATGTGTGTGTGTATGTGTGTGTGTATGCATGTGCGTATGTGTCAAATAATGTCACTCATTTTTCTCAGAGATGGCTGGACCGATTTGCCCAAACTTAGTCTCAAATGAAAGGTGCAACCTTCCCATCGGCTGCTATTGAATTTTGGATCGATCGGAATTCTGGTTCCGGAATACGGGTTTCAAAGTGCGGCCACACAGAAATTTCGCATAAAAACTATATGAAAAATTAAAAATAGAATTTTTATTTTTGATGCTAAATGTATTCAAGGTGCATAAAACGTCGAGATTTGATGCAAACACGAAAAAAATTTGACGAAGATTCACGTTTTTGGATTTTGCACATTTTTGCCTTTCTCATATAGAAAGGTTATGCAATCACTCTGAAAAACGTCAACCTAATCCCGGCCCGGAGGGCCGAGTGTCATATCCCATTCGACTCAGTTCGTCGAGATCGGAAAAAGTCTGTATGTGTGTGTATGTGTGTATGTATGTGTGTGTATGTGTGTGTATGTGTGTGTGTGTATGTATGTATGTGCGTATGTGTCAAATAATGTCACTCATTTTTCTCAGAGATGGCTGGACCGATTTGCCCAAACTTAGGTGAAAATGAAAGGTGCAACCTTCCCATCGGCTGCTATTGAATTTTGGATCGATCGGAATTCTGGTTCCGGAATTACGGGTTTCAGAGTGCGGCCACACAGAAATTTCGCATAAAAACTATAGGAAAAATTAAAAATAGAATTTTTATTTTTGATGCTAAATGTATTCAAGGTGCATAAAACGTCGAGATTTGATGCAAACACGAAAAAAATTTGACGAAGATTCACGTTTTTGGATTTTGCACATTTTTGCCTTTCTCATATAGAAAGGTTATGCAATCACTCTGAAAAACGTCAACCTAATCCCGGCCCGGAGGGCCGAGTGTCATATCCCATTCGACTCAGTTCGTCGA
The DNA here is from genome assembly GCF_030247195.1 of Topomyia yanbarensis. Classification (NCBI taxonomy): domain Eukaryota; kingdom Metazoa; phylum Arthropoda; class Insecta; order Diptera; family Culicidae; genus Topomyia; species Topomyia yanbarensis. The sequence continues at coordinate 133,005,727 of NC_080670.1, read as the reverse complement.
GATCGGAAAAAGTCTGTATGTGTGTGTATGTGTGTATGTATGTGTGTGTATGTGTGTGTATGTGTGTGTGTGTATGTATGTGCGTATGTGTCAAATAATGTCACTTATTTTTCTCAGAGATGGCTGGACCGATTTGCCCAAACTTAGTCTCAAATGAAAGGTGCAACCTTCCCATCGGCTGCTATTGAATTTTGGATCGATCGGAATTCTGGTTCCGGAATTACGGGTTTCAGAGTGCGGCCACACAGAAATTTCGCATAAAAACTATAGGAAAAATTAAAAATAGAATTTTTATTTTTGATGCTAAATGTATTCAAGGTGCATAAAACGTCGAGATTTGATGCAAACACGAAAAAAATTTGACGAAGATTCACGTTTTTGGATTTTGCACATTTTTGCCTTTCTCATATAGAAAGGTTATGCAATCACTCTGAAAAACGCCAACCTAATCCCGGCCCGGAGGGCCGAGTGTCATATCCCATTCGACTCAGTTCGTCGAGATCGGAAAAAGTCTGTATGTGTGTGTGTATGTGTGTATGTATGTGTGTATGTATGTGTGTGTATGTGTGTATGTGTGTGTGTGTGTATGTGTGTGTGTATGCATGTGCGTATGTGTCAAATAATGTCACTCATTTTTCTCAGAGATGGCTGGACCGATTTGCCCAAACTTAGTCTCAAATGAAAGGTGCAACCTTCCCATCGGCTGCTATTGAATTTTGGATCGATCGGAATTCTGGTTCCGGAATTACGGGTTTCAAAGTGCGGCCACACAGAAATTTCGCATAAAAACTATATGAAAAATTAAAAATAGAATTTTTATTTTTGATGCTAAATGTATTCAAGGTGCATAAAACGTCGAGATTTGATGCAAACACGAAAAAAATTTGACGAAGATTCACGTTTTTGGATTTTGCACATTTTTGCCTTTCTCATATAGAAAGGTTATGCAATCACTCTGAAAAACGTCAACCTAATCCCGGCCCGGAGGGCCGAGTGTCATATCCCATTCGACTCAGTTCGTCGAGATCGGAAAAAGTCTGTATGTGTGTATGTATGTGTGTGTGTATGTGTGTGTATGTGTGTGTATGTGTGTGTGTATGTGTGTGTGTATGTATGTGCGTATGTGTCAAATAATTTCACTCATTTTTCTCAGAGATGGCTGGACCGATTTGCCCAAACTTAGTCTCAAATGAAAGGTGCAACCTTCCCATCGGCTGCTATTGAATTTTGGATCGATCGGAATTCTGGTTCCGGAATTACGGGTTTCAGAGTGCGGCCACACAGAAATTTCGCATAAAAACTATAGGAAAAATTAAAAATAGAATTTTTATTTTTGATGCTAAATGTATTCAAGGTGCATAAAACGTCGAGATTTGATGCAAACACGAAAAAAATTTGACGAAGATTCACGTTTTTGGATTTTGCACATTTTTGCCTTTCTCATATAGAAAGGTTATGCAATCACTCTGAAAAACGTCAACCTAATCCCGGCCCGGAGGGCCGAGTGTCATATCCCATTCGACTCAGTTCGTCGAGATCGGAAAAAGTCTGTATGTGTGTGTGTATGTATGTGTGTATGTATGTGTGTATGTATGTGTGTGTATGTGTGTATGTGTGTGTGTATGTGTGTGTGTATGCATGTGCGTATGTGTCAAATAATGTCACTCATTTTTCTCAGAGATGGCTGGACCGATTTGCCCAAACTTAGTCTCAAATGAAAGGTGCAACCTTCCCATCGGCTGCTATTGAATTTTGGATCGATCGGAATTCTGGTTCCGGAATACGGGTTTCAAAGTGCGGCCACACAGAAATTTCGCATAAAAACTATATGAAAAATTAAAAATAGAATTTTTATTTTTGATGCTAAATGTATTCAAGGTGCATAAAACGTCGAGATTTGATGCAAACACGAAAAAAATTTGACGAAGATTCACGTTTTTGGATTTTGCACATTTTTGCCTTTCTCATATAGAAAGGTTATGCAATCACTCTGAAAAACGTCAACCTAATCCCGGCCCGGAGGGCCGAGTGTCATATCCCATTCGACTCAGTTCGTCGAGATCGGAAAAAGTCTGTATGTGTGTGTATGTGTGTATGTATGTGTGTGTATGTGTGTGTATGTGTGTGTGTGTATGTATGTATGTGCGTATGTGTCAAATAATGTCACTCATTTTTCTCAGAGATGGCTGGACCGATTTGCCCAAACTTAGGTGAAAATGAAAGGTGCAACCTTCCCATCGGCTGCTATTGAATTTTGGATCGATCGGAATTCTGGTTCCGGAATTACGGGTTTCAGAGTGCGGCCACACAGAAATTTCGCATAAAAACTATAGGAAAAATTAAAAATAGAATTTTTATTTTTGATGCTAAATGTATTCAAGGTGCATAAAACGTCGAGATTTGATGCAAACACGAAAAAAATTTGACGAAGATTCACGTTTTTGGATTTTGCACATTTTTGCCTTTCTCATATAGAAAGGTTATGCAATCACTCTGAAAAACGTCAACCTAATCCCGGCCCGGAGGGCCGAGTGTCATATCCCATTCGACTCAGTTCGTCGAGATCGGAAAAAGTCTGTATGTGTGTGTATGTGTGTATGTATGTGTGTGTATGTGTGTGTATGTGTGTGTGTGTATGTATGTGCGTATGTGTCAAATAATGTCACTTATTTTTCTCAGAGATGGCTGGACCGATTTGCCCAAACTTAGTCTCAAATGAAAGGTGCAACCTTCCCATCGGCTGCTATTGAATTTTGGATCGATCGGAATTCTGGTTCCGGAATTACGGGTTTCAGAGTGCGGCCACACAGAAATTTCGCATAAAAACTATAGGAAAAATTAAAAATAGAATTTTTATTTTTGATGCTAAATGTATTCAAGGTGCATAAAACGTCGAGATTTGATGCAAACACGAAAAAAATTTGACGAAGATTCACGTTTTTGGATTTTGCACATTTTTGCCTTTCTCATATAGAAAGGTTATGCAATCACTCTGAAAAACGCCAACCTAATCCCGGCCCGGAGGGCCGAGTGTCATATCCCATTCGACTCAGTTCGTCGAGATCGGAAAAAGTCTGTATGTGTGTGTGTATGTGTGTATGTATGTGTGTATGTATGTGTGTGTATGTGTGTATGTGTGTGTGTGTGTATGTGTGTGTGTATGCATGTGCGTATGTGTCAAATAATGTCACTCATTTTTCTCAGAGATGGCTGGACCGATTTGCCCAAACTTAGTCTCAAATGAAAGGTGCAACCTTCCCATCGGCTGCTATTGAATTTTGGATCGATCGGAATTCTGGTTCCGGAATTACGGGTTTCAAAGTGCGGCCACACAGAAATTTCGCATAAAAACTATATGAAAAATTAAAAATAGAATTTTTATTTTTGATGCTAAATGTATTCAAGGTGCATAAAACGTCGAGATTTGATGCAAACACGAAAAAAATTTGACGAAGATTCACGTTTTTGGATTTTGCACATTTTTGCCTTTCTCATATAGAAAGGTTATGCAATCACTCTGAAAAACGTCAACCTAATCCCGGCCCGGAGGGCCGAGTGTCATATCCCATTCGACTCAGTTCGTCGAGATCGGAAAAAGTCTGTATGTGTGTATGTATGTGTGTGTGTATGTGTGTGTATGTGTGTGTATGTGTGTGTGTATGTGTGTGTGTATGTATGTGCGTATGTGTCAAATAATTTCACTCATTTTTCTCAGAGATGGCTGGACCGATTTGCCCAAACTTAGTCTCAAATGAAAGGTGCAACCTTCCCATCGGCTGCTATTGAATTTTGGATCGATCGGAATTCTGGTTCCGGAATTACGGGTTTCAGAGTGCGGCCACACAGAAATTTCGCATAAAAACTATAGGAAAAATTAAAAATAGAATTTTTATTTTTGATGCTAAATGTATTCAAGGTGCATAAAACGTCGAGATTTGATGCAAACACGAAAAAAATTTGACGAAGATTCACGTTTTTGGATTTTGCACATTTTTGCCTTTCTCATATAGAAAGGTTATGCAATCACTCTGAAAAACGTCAACCTAATCCCGGCCCGGAGGGCCGAGTGTCATATCCCATTCGACTCAGTTCGTCGAGATCGGAAAAAGTCTGTATGTGTGTGTGTATGTATGTGTGTGTATGTGTGTGTATGTGTGTGTATGTGTGTGTGTATGTATGTGCGTATGTGTCAAATAATGTCACTCATTTTTCTCAGAGATGGCTGGACCGATTTGCCCAAACTTAGTCTCAAATGAAAGGTGCAACCTTCCCATCGGCTGCTATTGAATTTTGGATCGATCGGAATTCTGGTTCCGGAATTACGGGTTTCAGAGTGCGGCCACACAGAAATTTCGCATAAAAACTATAGGAAAAATTAAAAATAGAATTTTTATTTTTGATGCTAAATGTATTCAAGGTGCATAAAACGTCGAAATTTGATGCAAACACGAAAAAAATTTGACGAAGATTCACGTTTTTGGATTTTGCACATTTTTGCCTTTCTCATATAGAAAGGTTATGCAATCACTCTGAAAAACGTCAACCTAATCCCGGCCCGGAGGGCCGAGTGTCATATCCCATTCGACTCAGTTCGTCGAGATCGGAAAAAGTCTGTATGTGTGTGTGTATGTGTGTATGTATGTGTGTGTATGTGTGTGTGTATGTGTGTATGTGCGTATGTGTCAAATTATGTCACTCATTTTTCTCAGAGATGGCTGGACCGATTTGCCCAAACTTAGTCTCAAATGAAAGGTGCAACCTTCCCATCGGCTGCTATTGAATTTTGGATCGATCGGAATTCTGGTTCCGGAATTATGGGTTTCAGAGTGCGGCCACACAGAAATTTCGCATAAAAACTATAGGAAAAATTAAAAATAGAATTTTTATTTTTGATGCTAAATGTATTCAAGGTGCATAAAACGTCGAGATTTGATGCAAACACGAAAAAAATTTGACGAAGATTCACGTTTTTGGATTTTGCACATTTTTGCCTTTCTCATATAGAAAGGTTATGCAATCACTCTGAAAAACGTCAACCTAATCCCGGCCCGGAGGGCCGAGTGTCATATCCCATTCGACTCAGTTCGTCGAGATCGGAAAAAGTCTGTATGTGTGTGTGTATGTGTATGTATGTGTGTGTATGTGTGTGTATGTGTGTGTGTGTATGTAGTGTCAAATAATGTCACTCATTTTTCTCAGAGATGGCTGGACCGATTTGCCCAAACTTAGTCTCAAATGAAAGGTGCAACCTTCCCATCGGCTGCTATTGAATTTTGGATCGATCGGAATTCTGGTTCCGGAATTACGGGTTTCAGAGTGCGGCCACACAGAAATTTCGCATAAAAACTATAGGAAAAATTAAAAATAGAATTTTTATTTTTGATGCTAAATGTATTCAAGGTGCATAAAACGTCGAGATTTGATGCAAACACGAAAAAAATTTGACGAAGATTCACGTTTTTGGATTTTGCACATTTTTGCCTTTCTCATATAGAAAGGTTATGCAATCACTCTGAAAAACGTCAACCTAATCCCGGCCCGGAGGGCCGAGTGTCATATCCCATTCGACTCAGTTCGTCGAGATCGGAAAAAGTCTTTATGTGTGTGTGTATGTGTGTATGTATGTGTGTATGTGTGTGTATGTGTGTGTGTATGTGTGTGTATGTGTGTGTGTGTGTATGTATGTGCGTATGTGTCAAATAATGTCACTTATTTTTCTCAGAGATGGCTGGACCGATTTGCCCAAACTTAGTCTCAAATGAAAGGTGCAACCTTCCCATCGGCTGCTATTGAATTTTGGATCGATCGGAATTCTGGTTCCGGAATTACGGGTTTCAGAGTGCGGCCGCACAGAAATTTCGCATAAAACCATGGGAAAAATTAAAAATAGAATTTTTATTTTTGATGCTAAATGTATTCAAGGTGCATAAAACGTCGAGATTTGATGCAAACACGAAAAAAATTTGACGAAGATTCACGTTTTTGGATTTTGCACATTTTTGCCTTTCTCATATAGAAAGGTTATGCAATCACTCTGAAAAACTTCAACCTAATCCCGGCCCGGAGGGCCGAGTGTCATATCCCATTCGACTCAGTTCGTCGAGATAGGAAAAAGTCTGTATGTGTGTGTGTATGTGTGTATGTATGTGTGTGTATGTGTGTGTATGTGTGTATGTGTGTGTGTATGTATGTGCGTATGTGTCAAATAATGTCACTCATTTTTCTCAGAGATGGCTGGACCGATTTGCCCAAACTTAGTCTCAAATGAAAGGTGCAACCTTCCCATCGGCTGCTATTGAATTTTGGATCGATCGGAATTCTGGTTCCGGAATTACGGGTTTCAGAGTGCGGCCACACAGAAATTTCGCATAAAAACTATAGGAAAAATTAAAAATAGAATTTTTATTTTTGATGCTAAATGTATTCAAGGTGCATAAAACGTCGAGATTTGATGCAAACACGAAAAAAATTTGACGAAGATTCACGTTTTTGGATTTTGCACATTTTTGCCTTTCTCATATAGAAAGGTTATGCAATCACTCTGAAAAACGTCAACCTAATCCCGGCCCGGAGGGCCGAGTGTCATATCCCATTCGACTCAGTTCGTCGAGATCGGAAAAAGTCTGTATGTGTGTGTATGTGTGTATGTATGTGTGTGTATGTGTATGTGTGTGTGTGTATGTATGTGCGTATGTGTCAAATAATGTCACTCATTTTTCTCAGAGATGGCTGGACCGATTTGCCCAAACTTAGTCTCAAATGAAAGGTGCAACCTTCCCATCGGCTGCTATTGAATTTTGGATCGATCGGAATTCTGGTTCCAGAATTACGGGTTTCAGAGTGCGGCCACACAGAAATTTCGCATAAAAACTATAGGAAAAATTAAAAATAGAATTTTTATTTTTGATGCTAAATGTATTCAAGGTGCATAAAACGTCGAGATTTGATGCAAACACGAAAAAAATTTGACGAAGATTCACGTTTTTGGATTTTGCACACTTTTGCCTTTCTCATATAGAAAGGTTATGCAATCACTCTGAAAAATGTCAACCTAATCCCGGCCCGGAGGGCCGAGTATCATATCCCATTCGACTCAGTTCGTCGAGATCGGAAAAAGTCTGTATGTGTGTGTGTATGTGTGTGTGTATGTGTGTGTATGTGTGTGTGTGTGTGTATGTATGTGCGTATGTGTCAAATAATGTCACTCATTTTTCTCAGAGATGGCTGGACCGATTTGCCCAAACTTAGTCTCAAATGAAAGGTGCAACCTTCCCATCGGCTGCTATTGAATTTTGGATCGATCGGAATTCTGGTTCCGGAATTACGCGTTTCAGAGTGCGGCCACACAGAAATTTCGCATAAAAACTATAGGAAAAATTAAAAATAGAATTTTTATTTTTGATGCTAAATGTATTCAAGGTGCATAAAACGTCGAGATTTGATGCAAACACGAAAAAAATTTGACGAAGATTCACGTTTTTGGATTTTGCACATTTTTGCCTTTCTCATATAGAAAGGTTATGCAATCACTCTGAAAAACGTCAACCTAATCCCGGCCCGGAGGGCCGAGTGTCATATCCCATTCGACTCAGTTCGTCGAGATCGGAAAAAGTCTGTATGTGTGTGTGTATGTGTGTATGTATGTGTGTGTATATGTGTGTATGTGTGTGTATGTGTGTGTGTATGTATGTGCGTATGTGTCAAATAATGTCACTCATTTTTCTCAGAGATGGCTGGACCGATTTGCCCAAACTTAGTCTCAAATGAAAGGTGCAACCTTCCCATCGGCTGCTATTGAATTTTGGATCGATCGGAATTCTGGTTCCGGAATTACGGGTTTCAGAGTGCGGCCACACAGAAATTTCGCATAAAAACTATAGGAAAAATTAAAAATAGAATTTTTATTTTTGATGCTTAATGTATTCAAGGTGCATAAAACGTCGAGATTTGATGCAAACACGAAAAAAATTTGACGAAGATTCACGTTTTTGGATTTTGCACATTTTTGCCTTTCTCATATAGAAAGGTTTTATATTTCATTTATTTATATTTATAATTAATTAATATCAACAGACACAGTATGGTCCTAATGATAATTTCTTAATCTATTTAAAAAGTCAACATGTAATCTGCTACGTGGAATGTGAAGATCGAACTCGGATGACACTCTGTTGAAGGTCCGCTGCAAACCAATGATGGCACCGTTTACTCCATAGTTAGTCCGGCGAAGAGGTAATCGGAGGAATAAATTATTGCGAAGGGCGCGAGGGCGAACGTTCAAATTTATCGCACTGAGAAGCTCGGGGCAGTCAATTCGATCTTGCAAAATATCCGAAATCGTCATAGCACGGAATAGATCCCGTCGCACTTGCAATGTATCGAGTCCAATAAGCAAACCCCGGCTTTCATAACTTGGCAGCTGGTGAGGGTTGCTCCAAGGCAATCGACGAAGGGCAAACCGAACAAATCTGCGCTGTAGTGTCTCAATTCGATGGACACCGTTGAGATAATGAGGGTTCCACACAACTGAACAATATTCCAGAGTTGATCGAACGAGTGAGCAGTAGAGAGATTTCAAGCAGTAAATATCTGAAAAGTGCTTAGATATTCTCATTATGAACCCCAAACAGCGTGACGCCTTTGCGACAATATAGCTGATATGCTGTTTAAACGTCAGTTGTTCATCGAGAAAAACTCCAAGATCTTTGACGCAATTCGCTCTGTCAATTGTGGATTCAGCTAGACAGTAATTGAATCGAATTGGCGTTTTTTTCCTCGAGAACGTAATGACCGTACATTTCTTGGGGTTTAGGGTCATTCGGTTGATCTCGCACCATTCCGCAAACGTTTCCAGTTGGCGTTGAAGGAAAGCTGCATCATCAGTATTCCGTATTCTATGGTATAACTTGAGGTCGTCGGCGAAAGACAACCGTGGTCCTTCTAAACAAAAGTTAACGTCGTTGAAATACAGAAGAAAAATCAATGGACCGAGATGGCTGCCTTGCGGAATACCAGATGAAGCAAAGAACTCTTCGGATACACAGGTTATGCAATCACTCTGAAAAACGTCAACCTTATCCCGGCCCGGAGGGCCGAGTGTCATATCCCATTCGACTCAGTTCGTCGAGATCGGAAAAAGTCTGTATGTGTGTGTGTATGTGTGTATGTATGTGTGTGTGTATGTGTGTGTATGTGTGTGTATGTATGTGCGTATGTGTCAAATAATGTCACTCATTTTTCTCAGAGATGGCTGGACCGATTTGCCCAAACTTAGGTGAAAATGAAAGGTGCAACCTTCCCATCGGCTGCTATTGAATTTTGGATCGATCGGAATTCTGGTTCCGGAATTACGGGTTTCAGAGTGCGGCCACACAGAAATTTCGCATAAAAACTATAGGAAAAATTAAAAATAGAATTTTTATTTTTGATGCTAAATGTATTCAAGGTGCATAAAACGTCGAGATTTGATGCAAACACGAAAAAAATTTGACGAAGATTCACGTTTTTGGATTTTGCACATTTTTGCCTTTCTCATATAGAAAGGTTATGCAATCACTCTGAAAAACGTCAACCTAATCCCGGCCCGGAGGGCCGAGTGTCATATCCCATTCGACTCAGTTCGTCGAGATCGGAAAAAGTCTGTATGTGTGTGTGTATGTGTGTATGTATGTGTGTGTATATGTGTGTGTGTATGTGTGTATGTGTATGTATGTGCGTATGTGTCAAATAATGTCACTCATTTTTCTCAGAGATGGCTGGAACGATTTGGCCAAACTTAGTCTCAAATGAAAGGTGCAACCTTCCCATCGGCTATTGAATTTTGGATCGATCGGAATTCTGGTTCCGGAATTACGGGTTTCAGAGTGCGGCCACACAGAAATTTCGCATAAAAACTATAGGAAAAATTAAAAATAGAATTTTTATTTTTGATGCTAAATGTATTCAAGGTGCATAAAACGTCGAGATTTGATGCAAAGACGAAAAAAATTTGACGAAGATTCACGTTTTTGGATTTTGCACATTTTTGCCTTTCTCATATAGAAAGGTTATGCAATCACTCTGAAAAACGTCAACCTAATCCCGGCCCGGAGGGCCGAGTGTCATATCCCATTCGACTCAGTTCTTCGAGATCGGAAAAAGTCTGTATGTGTGTGTATGTGTGTATGTATGTGTGTGTGTGTGTATGTGTGTGTATGTGTGTGTGTATGTATGTGCGTATGTGTCAAATAATGTCACTCATTTTTCTCAGAGATGGCTGGACCGATTTGCCCAAACTTAGTCTCAAATGAAAGGTGCAACCTTCCCATCGGCTGCTATTGAATTTTGGATCGATCGGAATTCTGGTTCCGGAATTACGGGTTTCAGAGTGCGGCCACACAGAAATTTCGCATAAAAACTATAGGAAAAATTAAAAATAGAATTTTTATTTTTGATGCTAAATGTATTCAAGGTGCATAAAACGTCGAGATTTGATGCAAACACGAAAAAAATTTGACGAAGATTCACGTTTTTGGATTTTGCACATTTTTGCCTTTCTCATATAGAAAGGTTATGCAATCACTCTGAAAAACGTCAACCTAATCCCGGCCCGGAGGGCCGAGTGTCATATCCCATTCGACTCAGTTCGTCGAGATCGGAAAAAGTCTGTATGTGTGTGTATGTGTGTGTATGTGTGTGTATGTGTGTGTATGTGTGTGTGTGTATGTATGTGCGTATGTGTCAAATAATGTCACTCATTTTTCTCAGAGATGGCTGGACCGATTTGCCCAAACTTAGTCTCAAATGAAAGGTGCAACCTTCCCATCGGCTGCTATTGAATTTTGGATCGATCGGAATTCTGGTTCCGGAATTACGGGTTTCAGAGTGCGGCCACACAGAAATTTCGCATAAAAACTATAGGAATAATTAAAAATAGAATTTTTATTTTTGATGCTAAATGTATTCAAGGTGCATAAAACGTCGAGATTTGATGCAAACACGAAAAAAATTTGACGAAGATTCACGTTTTTGGATTTTGCACATTTTTGCCTTTCTCATATAGAAAGGTTATGCAATCACTCTGAAAAACGTCAACCTTATCCCGGCCCGGAGGGCCGAGTGTCATATCCCATTCGACTCAGTTCGTCGAGATCGGAAAAAGTCTGTATGTGTGTGTATGTGTGTATGTATGTGTGTGTGTATGTGTGTGTGTATGTGTGTGTGTGTGTGTATGTGCGTATGTGTCAAATAATGTCACTCATTTTTCTCAGAGATGGCTGGACCGATTTGCCCAAACTTAGTCTCAAATGAAAGGTGCAACCTTCCCATCGGCTGCTATTGAATTTTGGATCGATCGGAATTCTGGTTCCGGAATTACGGGTTTCAGAGTGCGGCCACACAGAAATTTCGCATAAAAACTATAGGAAAAATTAAAAATAGAATTTTTATTTTTGATGCTAAATGTATTCAAGGTGCATAAAACGTCGAGATTTGATGCAAACACGAAAAAAATTTGACGAAGATTCACGTTTTTGGATTTTGCACATTTTTGCCTTTCTCATATAGAAAGGTTATGCAATCACTCTGAAAAACGTCAACCTAATCCCGGCCCGGAGGGCCGAGTGTCATATCCCATTCGACTCAGTTCGTCGAGATCGGAAAAAGTCTGTGTGTGTGTGTATGTGCTTTTTTTTTTTTTTTTTTACAATGGAGAAGACCTTTATGTCCTAGCCCAGTACACGTGCTAACGGTAGGGTCCAATCTACCACACGGGGTGCACTGGGGGCGTGTCGGACTCGAATGGTGACCAGCCATTAATACCGACTAAACTCCATTGGGCTCCGCCATCATTCCTCCCAGGAACTACCTCTCGGTATTACTTCTGGGGGGATGGCTGTACTATATGTACTCATTCACTCTCACTCACGCGATCATACATCCTGTATGAGGCTTACTTGGGTGCTCTCTCAATCACACTTTGATTCACTCTCAAACACTCCCACATGAGGCTGACTTTTGTGCTCACCTTTTACGTTCCATGCGAGGCTGACTTGTGTGCTCACCTTACTCATTCCTTGCTAGGCTTACTTTTGTGCTCGCCCTACCCATCCATGTGAGGCTGACTTGGGTGCTCACCCTATCACCTGATTCACTCTCAATCGTGCCACTCTATTGTACCTTTGTCACTCCCTCTGGCATCCCATGTGGGACATTTTTCTTAGGCCCCACTTCTGACATACCATGCGAGGCTGACTTTTGTGCTCACCTTTTTCATTCCTTGCTAGGCTGACTTTTGTGCTAGCCTCTACCAACCTGTGAGGCTGACTTTTATGCTCACCCTTAACATGCAGTGTGAGACTGACTTGGATGCTCACCCTTTCACTCCTCTGCCACGCCATGAGGCATCGATAGCTTAGTTCCAACATACTACGCTACGACCCTCCCGTCTTGGCATGAGGCAGTCCACTTATACGCCTATACACTCACTCTTCTGTCTTGCTTCGGGGTGGCTGGGTTTACCCCTTACGCGGTTGCCATTCGCTGCGCCAACCTACCTCGGCATGAACAGACCATTCACTCTCTTATTTTGCGCTTGGCCTTTTTCGCTCCAGCTAACCAATCACTAGTTAGCCGTGCCCGCCGTCTGTTGCTCGGTTCGCCAGATTACCTGTAGCCTACTGGCAATCTGGATGGTAGCAGCCGAGACTGCGTTCCACTTCTCCACCATTTGACACATCCGCTGAATAAGGGTATCCGGGGTTGTGTCCCAGCCACAGACGTCAAGCATTGCTCTTCTTTCGACGTCGAACCGATGACATACGAACAGTATGTGCTCGGCAGTTTCATCTACACCTGGGCAGTCCGGGCAGACTGGGACCTCCGCGTGTCCGAACCTGTGGAGGTACTGACGGAAACAGCCATGGCCTGACAGGAATTGTGTCAGGTGGAAGTGAACTTCCCCATGGGGTCTTCCCACCCAGCTCGATATGCTAGGTATCAGCCGGTGGGTCCACCTACCTTTCGAGGAGTTGTCCCACTCACGCTGCCATCTGGCGACCGAGGTCACCCTGGTGCGCTCGCGGGCTCCCCTATTTCCACGTAGCTCAAAGCACTCCTCATCTTCCCGAATGACCAGCCCGACTGGCATCATGCTCGCTATCACGCAGGATGCATCGTGTGATACCGTGCGGTAGGCAGATATCACTCTGAGGCACATCACGCGGTAGGTGCTCTCCAGTTTCTGTAGGTAACTGGTTACCCTCAGTGCTCTTGACCATGACGGGCCGCCGTACCTGAGGATAGATACGGCAACGCCTGCCAGTAACCTACGTCTACTGGCGCACACCTTTGAGCTGTTGGACATCATTCTCGATAGTGCCGCAACAGCAGTCGACGCTCTCTTGCACGTATAGTCGACATGGCTGCCGAAGGTCAGCTTGTCGTCTATAATGACTCCGAGAGACTTCAGACTTCGCTGTGAAGTGATCGCGACTTCTCCCACATGGATAACTGCATGTTGTGCCGACTTGCGGTTGTTGACGATAACTACCTCCGTCTTATGATGAGCGAGCTCCAGGCCTCTCGCGCTCATCCATTCCTCCACCGTGCTAATCGCGTGTTCTGCGGTTAGTTCTACCTCAGGAATTGACTCCCCGTAGACCTCCAAGGTTACGTCGTCGGCAAAGCCGACGATCTTGACCCCAGGAGGGAACTTCAGTCTCAGAACCCCGTCATACATGAGGTTCCATAGCACCGGGCCTAGGATCGAGCCCTGCGGGACTCCGGCGGTAATCGGAACCCTTTTCTGACCGGCATCGGTCTCGTATAGCAGTACGCGGTTTTGGAAGTAACTTTCCAGGATCCGGTACAGACCCACCGGTAGGCTAAGCCGGTGTAACGAGAGCGCGATGGCATCCCAGCTTGCGCTGTTGAATGCATTCTTCACGTCAAGTGTCACTAACGCACAGTATCGAATACCTCGCCTTTTTCGTTGGATCGCTATCTCGGCAGTATTTATCACTGAGTTGAGAGCGTCCACTGTGGACTTACCCTTCCGAAAGCCAAACTGGTTGCTTGACAGACCGTCCGTACCTTCCGCGTACGGGGTGAGCCTGTTGAGGATGATCCTCTCAAGCAGTTTGCCAGTCGTGTCTATCAGACAGATTGGTCTGTACGCCGATGGGTCGCCTGGCGGCTTCCCGGGCTTCGGCAACAGCACCAGTTTCTGCCTTTTCCATCTATCGGGGAAACGGCACTCGTCAAGGCATCTCTGCATAGCTAGCCTGAACATGTTCGGGTTCGCTATGATCGCTGCCTTGAGAGCGTTGTTTGGAACTCCATCCGGCCCTGGAGCTTTGCTCATTGCTAGGGTTTTAGCCACTGCGAGTAGTTCTTCATTCGTCACTGGAGCCACCATTTCGGCCGTGCCCGCACTGTCTCGTAGTGCAGGTGGCCAGGGGCTTGTGGCTCGAGACGGGAAGAGTACTTCGATAATCGTTGCCAAGCGGTCTGGAGACCGTTCTGGGGGTGAGGAGCCCCCTTTGGTCTTGGCCATCACAATCCGGTAGGCGTCACCCCACGGATTCGCGTTGGCACTCTCACACAGGTTGTCGAAACACGCTCTCTTGCTGCTTTTAATAGCCTTGTTAAGGGCTAATTTCGCAGCTCGAAACACTTCACGGCGGTTCTCTCTTGCATCCTCGGTGCGAGCTCTTTGCATCCTACGTCTAGCTCTGAGACAGGCTGACCGTAGAGCTGCAATCTCGGCACTCCACCAGTATACCGGGCATCTACCGTTTCTTGGCAGTGTTTTTCTCGGCATAGTGGCGTCGCACGCGCGTGATAGAACAGCTACCAGCGCATCCCCGCTTAGACTGTCGGTGTTGGCCTCCAGTCCCAGGGCCGCGGTGAAAGCTTCGCTGTCGAAGTGATTGGACTTCCACCCGCGTACCTGACAGGGATCTCCCGCCCTCGGATGCTGCACACCATAGTTGATCTTAAAGCGGATTGCTAGATGATCGCTATGGGTGTAGCCTTCGTCTACCCTCCATTCCATGCCTGGAGCCAGACTCGGGCTGGCAAAGGTCAAATCAATCCACGCCTCCACTCCGTTTCTACGGAATGTACTAGCGGAGCCATCATTAGCTAGCACAGTATCGAGTTTCGCAAACGCTTCCATTAGCGCTTGACCCCTGCTATTTGTACAGCGGCTGCCCCACTCCACTGCCCAAGCGTTGAAGTCTCCCGCTATTACTACCGGTTTTCGGTCCACGATGTCCGACGAGAGCCTGTCGATCATCTGGTAGAACTGTTCTATTGGCCACCTTGGTGGGGCGTAGCAGCTGCAAAAGAACACACCATTGATCTTGGCAATCGCCACACGGAGGGGTGTATTACCTCTTGAACCGGGAACCTTCCCGTTGTACAGATTGCCACCATTCCAGACCCGTCCGACACCCAATTGCCGTTGCCGGCAGGGATGCTGTACGGGTCTGATAAGAGGGCGACATCTGTCCTCGACTCCGAGACCGACTGCCACAGCAGCTGCTGGGCTGCTGCACAATGGTTAAGATTTAGCTGTGTGACTCTCACGGCTTCTTCTTATTTAACTCGCCGAAGGGACACGAAGGTCCGCCCATAGCATGTTTATGGGCTTGCTTCTTAGCGGTGCAGATAAGGCACTTATATGCCTTAGTGCACCCCCGCTCTTTATGCCCCTCCTCGCCGCATCGACGACAAAGCTTGCTCCTGTCTAGGCCTTTGCATTCGTAAGCTTTATGGCCGGATTCTAGGCACCGATAGCACCTGTCCACTGAAGGCGGCTGGGGTATACTAATAGGGCATACCGACCAGCCGATCTTCAGCTTCCCTTTCTCGGTTACCTTTTTGGCATCCGCATTCAGTAGCCTGAGGTAGGCTACCTGGGTGCCAGAGGGTCCGTCCCTCAATCGCACAGAGGCCCGCTCGATTGTGACGCCGCATTGCTCCTTGACGGCTGCGACGACGTCTTCTGCGGTCGCGAACTCGTCCAAGTGCTTGCACTGGAGAGTTGTTTCCGCACCTAGCGACCTGATTTGGGCGCCCTCACCAAGGACCTCTTGGGCCAAGGCCTTATATACTGCACTTGATTGTGCGCCTCGCTTCAGCACCAGGAGCATCTCTCCCGTATTGGTGCGTCTTACGCTACGCACATCCTGCCCAAGGGCCGAGAGACTTTCGGCCGCCTTCATCGATTTAAGGACATCGGCGTATTTGTCCTTGTCGGTTTTTAACCACAAGGCTTCGCCTCTGTCCTTGGCCTTCCTCGCAGGCCGCGGTACCTCCGGTTTCGGTGCCGGCTTTTTCTTGGTAACCAGCGTCCAGGGGTTTGAGCCCCCCTGCCCCGGTCGTGTCGGGTTGCTGGTACCATCGCTCTCCACAGCGAGGTCACTCTCGCCCTCGCTTACCTCACCCAGGCGGCGTTTGACCTTGACGGTTGCACGCCGAGTGGTGTCGGTTTTGGCACCCTCTCCTGGCGACTTCCTAGGGCGCTTCGCATTCGATGCCGTCTTGCGATTGCCCTTTCCTTTTCCCTTCGAGGGGAACTCGGTCGTCGCTCCGATCGACGTGGCTGCTCCGTAGAAGGTAAAGGCCACTGTCTGTGAACCTCTATTGACCTTCTCTCTTTCCTCCCTATTGGAGGCCACTGTCTGGGTTTCTCTGTCGGGCCTCTCCCGACATTCCACCCTCTCAACATATGCCTGCTGTTCCTGTCTTGCGACACGAACAGCTTTCCGGAGCTCCAGAAGGCTCAACTTCAACTCCTTGGCTATGTTCTGCTTTGCGCTAGCGAAGTCGATTATAGCATCGAGTTGCTTCGCTACTTTGCGCATCGCAGCTATTGGCCCCTCCGATGCATTGGTAGGGGTATTGCCTACCGCTGCTGGGGGGTCACTGGTGCTTTCGGGTGCAGCACTCATCGCTCCACTACTCTCCCCACGGGGGGAGACCTCGCCAAACCACCTCTTGCGAAGGGGTTTGGCACCTCCGTCTGTTTATTTTTATTTTTATTTGCCTCCATGTATAGTCCCACGAGTAGCGCGAGAAATATATGTCCGCCACGCCAGAGCTCCGCATTAGCGTGGTAAGGGACGCTTACTGTGGGGGTTGCCCAGGTACCCCACAGGCTCCGTTAACGATCGAGCATCTTTTTCACCCCCTCGATCACTCATCCCTCGGCACGGGTCGCTTCACGCCTTGGAATTGGGGTTATGCCCTACCTTGCTTTACGTGGTGATCTCGGCCCGGATCATCACAACCATCCTCCTTTACCAGGGCTTTGGACCTGTAGCTCTGGATCTCAATAGTTCCATGTACGTATGTTATTACAGACATGCTACTATTGGGATCCGTCATTCGCTAGCGGAGTTGTGTGTGTATGTGTGTATGTATGTGTGTGTATGTGTGTGTATGTGTGTGTGTATGTGTGTGTGTATGTATGTGCGTATGTGTCAAATAATGTCACTCATTTTTCTCAGAGATGGCTGGACCGATTTGCCCAAACTTAGTCTCAAATGAAAGGTGCAACCTTCCCATCGGCTGCTATTGAATTTTGGATCGATCGGAATTCTGGTTCCGGAATTACGGGTTTCAGAGTGCGGCCACATAGAAATTTCGCATAAAAACTATAGGAAAAATTAAAAATAGAATTTTTATTTTTGATGCTAAATGTATTCAAGGTGCATAAAACGTCGAGATTTGATGCAAACACGAAAAAAATTTGACGAAGATTCACGTTTTTGGATTTTGCACATTTTTGCCTTTCTCATATAGAAAGGTTATGCAATCACTCTGAAAAACGTCAACCTAATCCCGGCCCGGAGGGCCGAGTGTCATATCCCATTCGACTCAGTTCGTCGAGATCGGAAAAAGTCTGTATGTGTGTGTATGTGTGTATGTATGTGTGTGTATGTGTGTGTGTATGTGTGTGTGTGTATGTATGTGCGTATGTGTCAAATAATGTCACTCATTTTTCTCAGAGATGGCTGGACCGATTTGCCCAAACTTAGTCTCAAATGAAAGGTGCAACCTTCCCATCGGCTGCTATTGAATTTTGGATCGATCGGAATTCTGGTTCCGGAATTACGGGTTTCAGAGTGCGGCCACACAGAAATTTCGCATAAAAACTATAGGAAAAATTAAAAATAGAATTTTTATTTTTGATGCTAAATGTATTCAAGGTGCATAAAACGTCGAGATTTGATGCAAACACGAAAAAAATTTGACGAAGATTCACGTTTTTGGATTTTGCACATTTTTGCCTTTCTCATATAGAAAGGTTATGCAATCACTCTGAACAACTTCAACCTAATCCCGGCCCGGAGGGCCGAGTGTCATATCCCATTCGACTCAGTTCGTCGAGATCGGAAAAAGTCTGTATGTGTGTGTGTATGTGTGTATGTATGTGTGTGTGTATGTGTGTGTATGTATGTGCGTATGTGTCAAATAATGTCACTCATTTTTCTCAGAGATGGCTGGACCGATTTGCCCAAACTTAGTCTCAAATGAAAGGTGCAACCTTCCCATCGGCTGCTATTGAATTTTGGATCGATCGCAATTCTGGTTCGGGAATTACGGGTTTCAGAGTGCGGCCACACAGAAATTTCGCATAAAAACTATAGGAAAAATTAAAAATAGAATTTTTATTTTTGATGCTAAATGTATTCAAGGTGCATAAAACGTCGAGATTTGATGCAAACACGAAAAAAATTTGACGAAGATTCACGTTTTTGGATTTTGCACATTTTTGCCTTTCTCATATAGAAAGGTTATGTAATCACTCTGAAAAACGTCAACCTAATCCCGGCCCGGAGGGCCGAGTGTCATATCCCATTCGACTCAGTTCGTCGAGATCGGAAAAAGTCTGTATGTGTGTGTGTATGTGTGTATGTATGTGTGTGTGTATGTGTGTGTATGTGTGTGTATGTGTGTGTGTATGTATGTGCGTATGTGTCAAATAATTTCACTCATTTTTCTCAGAGATGGCTGGACCGATTTGCCCAAACTTAGTCTCAAATGAAAGGTGCAACCTTCCCATCGGCTGCTATTGAATTTTGGATCGATCGGAATTCTGGTTCCGGAATTACGGGTTTCAGAGTGCGGCCACACAGAAATTTCGCATAAAAACTATAGGAATAATTAAAAATAGAATTTTTATTTTTGATGCTAAATGTATTCAAGGTGCATAAAACGTCGAGATTTGATGCAAACACGAAAAAAATTTGACGAAGATTCACGTTTTTGGATTTTGCACATTTTTGCCTTTCTCATATAGAAAGGTTATGCAATCACTCTGAAAAACGTCAACCTAATCCCGGCCCGGAGGGCCGAGTGTCATATCCCATTCGACTCAGTTCGTCGAGATCGGAAAGTCTGTATGTGTGTGTATGTGTGTATGTATGTGTGTGTATATGTGTGTATGTGTGTGTATGTGTGTGTGTATGTATGTGCGTATGTGTCAAATAATGTCACTCATTTTTCTCAGAGATGGCTGGACCGATTTGCCCAAACTTAGTCTCAAATGAAAGGTGCAACCTTCCCATCGGCTGCTATTGAATTTTGGATCGATCGGAATTCTGGTTCCGGAATTACGGGTTTCAGAGTGCGGCCACACAGAAATTTCACATAAAAACTATAGGAAAAATTAAAAATAGAATTTTTATTTTTGATGCTAAATGTATTCAAGGTGCATAAAACGTCGAGATTTGATGCAAACACGAAAAAAATTTGACGAAGATTCACGTTTTTGGATTTTGCACATTTTTGCCTTTCTCATATAGAAAGGTTATGCAATCACTCTGAAAAACGTCAACCTAATCCCGGCCCGGAGGGCCGAGTGTCATATCCCATTCGACTCAGTTCGTCGAGATCGGAAAAAGTCTGTATGTGTGTATGTATGTGTGTGTATGTGGGTGTGTGTGTGTGTGTATGTATGTGCGTATGTGTCAAATAATGTCACTCATTTTTCTCAGAGATGGCTGGACCAATTTGCCCAAACTTAGTCTCAAATGAAAGGTGCAACCTTCCCATCGGCTGCTATTGAATTTTGGATCGATCGGAATTCTGGTTCCGGAATTACGGGTTTCAGAGTGCGGCCACACAGAAATTTCGCATAAAAACTATAGGAAAAATTAAAAATAGAATTTTTATTTTTGATGCTAAATGTATTCAAGGTGCATAAAACGTCGAGATTTGATGCAAACACGAAAAAAATTGACGAAGATTCACGTTTTTTGGATTTTGCACATTTTTGCCTTTCTCATATAGAAAGGTTATGCAATCACTCTGAAAAACGTCAACCTAATCCCGGCCCGGAGGGCCGAGTGTCATATCCCATTCGACTCAGTTCGTCGAGATCGGAAAAAGTCTGTATGTGTGTGTGTATGTGTGTATGTATGTGTGTGTGTATGTGTGTGTGTATGTGTGTGTGTATGTATGTGCGTATGTGTCAAATAATGTCACTCATTTTTCTCAGAGATGGCTGGACCGATTTGCCCAAACTTAGTCTCAAATGAAAGGTACAACCTTCCCATCGGCTGCTATTGAATTTTGGATTGATCGGAATTCTGGTTCCGGAATTACGGGTTTCAGAGTGCGGCCACACAGAAATTTCGCATAAAAACTATAGGAAAAATTAAAAATAGAATTTTTATTTTTGATGCTAAATGTATTCAAGGTGCATAAAACGTCGAGATTTGATGCAAACACGAAAAAAATTTGACGAAGATTCACGTTTTTGGATTTTGCACATTTTTGCCTTTCTCATATAGAAAGGTTATGCAATCACTCTGAAAAACGTCAACCTAATCCCGGCCCGGAGGGCCGAGTATCATATCCCATTCGACTCAGTTCGTCGAGATCGGAAAAAGTCTGTATGTGTGTGTATGTGTGTGTGTATGTGTGTGTGTATGTGTGTGTATGTGTGTGTGTATGTGTGTGTATGTGTGTGTGTGTATGTATGTGCGTATGTGTCAAATAATGTCACTCATTTTTCTCAGAGATGGCTGGACCGATTTGCCCAAAATTAGTCTCAAATGAAAGGTGCAACCTTCCCATCGGCTGCTATTGAATTTTGGATCGATCGGAATTCTGGTTCCGGAATTACGCGTTTCAGAGTGCGGCCACACAGAAATT